>NW_006800132.1:717100-852219 GCF_000485575.1 Poecilia formosa
CTACTTAAATCACTTAAATCTGACAACCATATGATGATAATGATGTGGTGATAATCACAAGAGGTGACAATAATGATTCTGGAAGGAAGACAGGTAAAAATAAAAATGGAAAAAATATCTTCCCTTAGTATCTGTTGTCAGATATGTCAAAGCAAAGCTAAAAAAAAAAAATAATAATAATAAAAAAAAAAGTCATTTAAAGCCAGCCTCAGCAACAGAAAAAATTTAATGAAAAAAAAAAAAAAAGAAGATTTTTCTTGGTGTCACCTAGACATCACAAAAGCCACGTCTCAACATGCCAATTATGAGGAGGTGTGAGACTTTTATTTATTTTTTTACCTAAACAATTATTTATTGGACTTCTGCTGAGCCTGCTGCGGCTCTGTTGACAAAAGCCACGTTTGTTTAGACTTTGAAGGCTCCGAAGAGGAGCGCTTTGAGGAGGTGCGACGATGATCAAAATTCAGACTGCCCCCCCTTCCCCCCCCTCCCCACCAACCCGAATGCTCATGCAAACTTTATGACACGGGACGTTGCTGGGGGAAGAGTGTGATGAAGTCCTCCAGTGGCTGAAGTTAACTATAACCTTCATCTTTGGTCAGAAAGGTAAAAAAAATAATAAAAAAAAAAGCCTCCCAGTCATTTCGTCTGCCCTGTTCTCTGGTATTCAGCCTTTTCCCCCAGTTCAGGAGCAGAGTTTCAGGCAACCGCTACAAAGTGAGAGCATGTAATGAGGCTTGGTTCAGAGAAGGGGCACACAGGTGGGAAGAGCGTGAGCACGGAGCCGCATTCACCAGGTATTTGGTGTTAACTGGATGTAATTACCGCTTTGTAACAAAAACCAGCGAATTTGCTTCACCAAAAGATATAAAGTTGTCACGTCTGCTATGGTTTCCAGTCCTCAGACCCAATCTGGCAATTAACACCGTTTCTGTTAATGATGCTAAAAATACTCACAGTGCTCCAGGATTATTTTTTTGAGCACATCTGACACAGTGGCGAGAACAATTTCCTTTTATCTTTGGACAGAAACATGACTACTGAGAAATGCCACATATACTGTGCAACTGATGTCATCAAGTAAGCTTTCAGAGAATGCAGCTGGGATTGCAGGATGTGGTTTACGACCTCATCGTTTTGTCCTAATCCTCGTGCAAACAGTTCAAACAAAACAATAAAATCGCTGTTCTCTGATCTTAGTATCGGCTGAGCTGCTCAACAATGGGTTTCTCAAAGAACCACGCTCTGGTTCCTCAGCAAACTTTTCTGGTCAACATTTAGCTGCACTGAACTTTCATGGCAGAGCGGTGTCAAGAACGCCAAAAGACACAAACAATCTGTGGAAGAGTGAATAAATAAATAGCAAATTGTCAGTAACAGTGGAAAGAGCGCTGCTTCAGGAGACAACTTCCGTCCTCTCGTGTTTTGTTCTATTCTTTTTCCCCCCCTTTCTTCCTTCTTGCAAGCAGGATGAGTGCTGGCCCTCAATTTTTAACCCAAGACAGCCGCACCATCATAGCTTATAGCGCATATAAACCAGTAGCAATGCTGTCAGCTATGACACTAAATTTTGATGTGTGGTGTAGCGCTTGCTGCTGTGCGCCGGCGGCCATTAGAGATCCTCAGCACGGAAGATTAAGGAGAACACAGAGCAGGCGGTGAAGGCTGAGGAATGCTGTGGATTTCGCACAATAGAGATTTCTTCTTCGTTTTCCTGATGCATGTTTGACTGTTTTACAGCGTATTCCATCCTCCGTATTCCACATCCTGTAAAAAACAGAAAAACGAACATGTTTTCCAACCATGTTGCCATGGTAATTCAGGGCTGGTTTGTTTTAAAAGGTGTCTAACTTTGGCTTTTAAGCACACATGCTCTGCAGTAAATATAGGTACGGCTCATTGAAATGAAAAACATCATGGAAAAGTTAATGTTTTAGATTAATTAAACAAAGAGTGACAGATTTTTTTTTTTATTTTTTTATTTTTACCATCAATATTAACAGAAATAAAAACTGAAATTTTTTTTTACATGTTTTGCTCGCTGGAATATGTGAACTTTTCATTAAAGTTCAAAGTTTTTGAACTCTGTTTTATTGTATTGGACCAGTGAAATAGAGTGAGGCTCTCCATCAAACCAAGCAGAATCAAGAATGTGGGCAACCTTAGCATTAGCTTGTTGCTGCTGAGAGTTGATTAGGCTAATTAAATTGCACAAAGGAAACGGCATTCCCTTGAGCATTAGATGAAAAATACTGTGAGGAAAAAAAAATCCAGTCAAGTCCCAAACGTTGCATCTTGGTAAATTATGCAGAAACAACAACTGCACCTTTGTTCGGGACTCCAGCTAGCTATCATTAATCAAACAAAGATGGAGGAGGGGAAAAAAAAGAGTTGAGAATGACTCTGATTTGTCTCATTTTAATTTGTTTTGTTTTGTGTCCTTTGCCTCAGTCACGAGCCTCGACAGACCTTTGATTTTGTTGGATCCGGCTGAGATGAAAGCCACGAAATGCTCACGCTTTCAGAATTTTGTCCTCTGATGTCCAACAGTTCTGCTAATTAATAGTTTTTCTCTGCCGTGTTTACTCGCAACAATTGCTCTGGAAATCGTGTGTCGTTTTTACGCAGCAAACCCCTTAGGTTAGAAAAGTAAAGCTAAGGCTTCGGATTTTTCCAAAACGGCAACATGAACGGGTTTGACAGAGAGTCACGGACGAGACGACGGAGCTGTGAAACAAAACAGGTCTCGTCTTATTTTCTTTTTGCTCCAACCTTCAGTCCTCACGTCGGCTGAGTGTTGCTGCAAGAAATGAGACGTGTCATTCCTGCTGATGGCACATTGGCTTCTCAATGAAACGCCGGCGTGGATGATGTTGAGTGGCGACGCGTTGAGTGAGATTGGGACAGAGGAGGGACGAAAACCTCCAATTGGGATCCACTTAGGGAAAGGTCAGACTTTTATGACACGATGTAAATATTAGGAAGTACCAGCAGCCTGAAGAGCAGCTCCTGGACGGTACCTCTTAGAAAGATTAGGAGGTTCATGAAGGCGGCATATGAATGTTGCCATAGCTTGTCATTACAAAAACTGGAACATAGGAACTGGTAAAAGATAAGCTACATACACATATCTAATGTTATTTAAGAGCATATGCATCAGCAAGATTGGTGTACATCTAAAAATAATGTGAAATGAGTGGCTGTATTCACTGGGAAGCAATATTACATAAAAATGACAAAAGAATTGAGTCGGATTGATGATTTTTGATCGGTAAACCCATCGAGCCAAGTGCTACGAGGTTGCGGTAACCGCAACAACCTTCGGTGTAGAAGTTGTTTGTGTAAGAACCAAAGCAAAACAAAAAAACACGTTAAAAAGACACGTCTGGTTAATCCAGCAGGTGAGAGAGAGCCGGGTTTTGAATAGATAACAGGAAGGTGGTGTAGCAAAGTTGCTTTTGTGTTTTGTTGTGTTGAACCTGTTTCTATGTCGTGCTGGTGTTAGCAAGTTGAAGGTTATACAAAAGCTGAAGACTGAATTTAAGCCACAACATTTCTGATTGGTGCAGCTAAAAAAGTTGATGGTACATGATGTTCAAATTTTATCAAATGGGAGGATAGAACAATTGAGCTTTTCTCCACTTTAGATGGCATAAAACATAATTGGGTATTTGTGTAATAACTATGTATTTTGCATCTTTCCTTCTTTAAAAAAAAAAAAAGCATCTTAGAGTCCCAAAGCAGATATATCTCCACACCGTCTGTCAAATGCCCCAATAAAAAAAGAATAGCTGAATTTACTCATAGCTAAAGTATTTTGTGATTTTTTTTTTAACTAAATTTTTTAAAATAACCCCTTTCTGAAGCACAAAAAAGTCTGAATAAAGTTTACCACGTATGACACTAAGCCGAAATGGTTCATTTTACATTTAAGAAAAGGAGATGATACTGGAACAGAGCAGGAGAAAAACAACCATTTCACACTTCTGCTGAGCCCTGCTAATGCTTTTTATTAAGCTCGCCTTAAAAGCACCACCAGTCTGCATGAATTAAAGCAGCATGAAGAAGATATTTAAAAAAAAAAACACTCACAGTTTCACACTCATTATTAACAGAAACAAAGAATAATTTCACGTTTAAAGGCAGGAGGGCAAAAAGCTTTAAGTAGAGAAAAGCTGATTGTTTGGAAAGCCTACGTTAATTTTACGAGTTTTTATTCACAAGACGGAGAATAAAAACTGAATCAAAACCGCGTGTTTGTCGATTTCTGATTGATGTTAAAACTGGAAAAAGGGACACATTATCCACCAACTTCCAACAATCTTTTTTCTTTTTTTTTTTCTTTTCACATTACCTGCTAACTGGCTGGGGAACACGGTGGACTTTCAAGGATTTATCAGATTCGCCACCAATATAGACACAGACTGGACTTTCTCTGCCAAGACCGAAGACATCCACAGTAACACAAGCCAATAACAGTGTTTTATTGTAGAAGTCTTTAGCTTTAATCTTCTTTTTATTTATTTATTTATTTTTGGCAAATTTTTACAACAGATTATTAGAGCTGAGGAAAAAAATAATAAGAGAATAAAGTCATAGAATTACGAGCATAAACTCGTACGAGAATAACATCCGACTTATACGAGTATGAAGCACTAATATTACAAGCATATTAACTTGAGAATAAAGTCATAATAACACCAGAATAAAATATGAGAACTGGTAATATTCTGATTTTATATTACCAGTATAAAATTGTAAAATTACCAGAACAAAGTAGCTGCAATGCAAGAATAATGCTATAACATTACCAGATTAAAGTCGCAGTAAACAACATCAGATTATTATGAGTAGCAGGACACAAGATGGATAACAATCTGATGCTGATGTATTAACAGACTAAGTTTGTTCTTATTTCTAAAACCTGCTTTACTCTGCTAATATATGGCTTTATTCTCATCATTTTCTCAGTTTTGTCTTCGCTTGGCCCTAATACCTCGTTGTAAATTTCCCCAAACCCAACAGCTCACTTTTTGAAAACATTCCATTAACAATTCACGAGCGTCATCCACGTTAAAGCCGCCTTCTCGCGTCCCGCCCTCAATGTCAGCCATGGAGGTGGTTGCGGCTGCGAAAGCTGTCCAGATATTTAAAAGTCAGTGTGAGTCTAACTGGAGGCGACGGTGAAATCTCATATCATGGCAGATTCATGTGCCAGAGTTCAGAGAATGCCAGCTTATTGCTATTGAAAAGGTCAGCAGGCTAGAAGGAGAATAAAACGTCTTCACTGGAGCAAGCAGTTTGTGTGTGTGTGTGTGTGTGTGTGTGTGTGTGTGTGCAGAGTATGTGACGCTGTCTTCCTTTATCTGTGATCCTGGGATCGAGGCCGCAACCTGAGCTCACTTGAGCGCCACGCCCTCCAGCTTCTCCCTCCCTCCTGTCGGGCCTCGGTGTCCGTTACCTTCAGCTCTCCAGGAAGTAGAAGCCAGGCAGCAACGTCCTCTGTGAGCGCAGAAACATTTTTTTATTTTAAATCAATCGCCGGAGAGATGATTTTCCCCGATAACGCCAGCATACAATAATTACCCGAATGCACAACGATCCGACTCATGATATGAGCGTTATTGACACTGCAGCGGCTGATCGGCAGTGGCTGAAACATCAATGATAATTGTTTCCGTGTTGATCTGGAGCCGCTCTTCTCCGGCCGAGGTAAAAATAAAGCAATCGCAGAGGATTGGACTCCGAGGCTAGGCGGCGAGGTGGTGCGGGGAGACTTTTGAGGGGGTGGGGGAGGGGGGTCATATTTCACTGATGCTCGTGTGATTTGTGATCCGCGGAGTACAGCGGAGAGAGGAAATGGCTTCACGGGACCCGGCCGCCGCCTGGTTAATCGAGGCCCTCCTATCGCATTGACCGCCAGTGCAGCGGCGCAGCACAAACTGCCGCTAATTCAATAGGCCGTCATCAGCCTGTTGGGAGACTGGCAGTAATAATCGTAAACCTAGTTTTGGCTGTGTTTCTCCAGAAATAGGAATCCGATGGCTGCTGGTGTTCATCCAGGTTTTGGATCGTTTCGTTGCTGCAGAGCAAAAATAGTGAAACCAGAGTTCCTTTACATTTGTCATTTTAAAAATGTGAGACTTTTACAGAGTCAACTTACTGATGAGTCCAGTAACTTCAAAAATATGCTTTCACTGCAAAATCATAAAATCTTACCGAATATTTTTGAGGTAAGATCTTATCACACTTGAAAAAAAAATCAAAAAACTAACTTACAAGTAACTTTTCAGGAAAATGTAGGTGCTTGTGTTAAGTCAATAATTCCTTTACATTGGTGAAAAAGTAGTTGTTCCTCTAGCAGGATATATCACTAATAACATGGGAAAAATGCATTATTAGTTTAATAATCTGCCAATAGAACAATAACTTTCTCTTAATCAATATTAAGGAATTACTGACTTAAAACAAAGTTATATATCTTGCAAAAAAAGTTAACTGTAAGTTAGTTTTGTCTTGTCTCAAGCGTTTAAGATATTAGACCAAAAATATTTGGTAAGATTTGTTGTTTTCCAAAGTGAAGTGTTGAAATGTTGACCAAGCTTTGAAATATGAAATAAAAAAATAAATGGGGAAGTAAATAAGGAAGGAATCTTTACTATTAAATCAGAAAGTGATAATTTTTTTTTCTTTTTTTGGCATTTATTTTTCCAGAGGGACGTTAAATTAAATCAATGGACTGATCACAACAGAACTCTGTAAAAAAAAAAAAACCTCATTTTTTCACATGATCAACATAAAGAAACCCTGGCGTCACATTGGCTTTGCAGCAATCACATGATCACAATCCTGGATAAACATCAGCAACCATCTGATTCCTATTTCCTGAGGAAACAGAAAATAAAACACCGAAATCAAATCACGATATTTCAGACTTTTCCGAGCGCCGTAGCGACTCCTTCGAAACGCTTCTGGCTCTTCTTGTCAGTCAACTGCTGGGCAGGCGGTCACACACGGAGTGTGACGATGCGCTGAACCCTCCCTCCTCCCCCCAACGTCTTCAACCAACCTTGGAGTCACAGGAGTCAGCATTTTTTGAGTAGTGCCTCTGAGATGTCGTGCTGAATAATGTGTCCTATGAATAAAACACATTAGCTACAAAACACGTTGAATTATTCACATTTTAGAGCCTGCATCCCTCCTCCCCTGCGCAGGAGATATTAGTTCTTCAGTCATCTTCTGCTTTGCACAGAGTCCTCCGAGCCGCCGTCTCCCTCATGTGCGCTCCTTCTTGCCTCTCTGATCATCCTTTTGCTGTTTTTTCATTTTTTTTGTCATCTGTGTTTTGTTAATCCCTCTTTGTTCCTCTATCTTTCCCTCTCAGCTGAATTTGTGCTGATGGCGACGGTCTATTTATACGCCTCAAGTTACTACTTGTTCCTGAAACATCTCCCGATTTATCTGAAAGGGCTCTCGAAAGCCGTTGAGGAGCGTGTTTGTTCTGATGGAATCTTTGATGACTTGGTAACACGCTGCGGCCCGAAATGGATTCATCATTTCGGATTAATCTGAAGCGACCAGCTGTGAATTTCAAGGGGAAAAGTGCCCAGAAGAAGCCAGCGAGCAGTTAGCTAATTAAATACTTGACCTAATATGATTTTCCTTTGCTTGTTTTGGGATTCTTAAGAAATTAGCTAACTTGAGCATTTCAACGCATAAGCAGTCAACAAAAATCAGTGCAGAGTTTAACTTTACTCAGAGTTTATCTTCGCCATCAAAAACAGTGAGTGGATATTTTCCACTATTTTAACTGTGGATGTCCCAAACCAAAGTGTCATTACCAGGCTCCCGACCAAGGAATGTTTTTATGAACTTGTTTGAATCCCCAACTTAACCCATTTCCTGTTTCTGGTTTACTGTCAGCGATTTTATGTCTGCTACACCCGTAGCATTAGCTAATGAGTAATTTTTGTTTTAAATCCCAGCACTATTTTGTGTGGCTTGCAAAACTGTAATGTAGGCCAAGTGAATATTTTTTTTCAAAGTTGTTCTTATTCAAGCTAAGTATTTTTCAGCTTTTACTATTATGGTCACAGTGAAAGAGACGCCATTTTGGCTGCTGCACCTAAGTCGTTTAAGTAACCTGCCTTTATAGCGCTCTGCGTTAGCAAGAGCTGGAGCGCTGTTGAGTTCAAAGCAACATGCCAAGTTAATACAGCACCTGTTTTATCCACCCACCGACAACTGGAACTCTTCCGAAATATGCTGAGAGAGCCTAAATACCATAGCAAAACATGGGAGCGAACGTGCTAGCATTAGCCTCGCCTGACGCAAACGGCTCCGTGGGAAAACATTTCCAAGGTGGTTAAGAAATGTTAGTTAACCCTGTGTTGAAACGACGTATAAAAAGGACGATGTATCTGCTACAGACCAACAGATGAAGGCTCCAGAATTAGAAAACTAGAATTAGAAAACTAATTTAGGTCATGAAATGTAGGTGAATACATTGAACCTGAGTTTTCAGGAATTTACAAGGCATTGATTTCTGATCAGAGTTTAATTGAACGTCCAACTGGAACTCGATGTCGTCCAATGCCTGTCGTTAAATGACGTGGATCGGTATGAAAAATCCTGATTGTGGCATTCTTAGCTTTAACCCATGACTGCCCAAGACTTTTTAGGCTCTTGTGGCCTTTATTGTTTAGCAAATGAACAGAGGGAAGGAGGAAAATATGCAGCAACTGGCCCAAAACCAAGAATCAAACAGGATAACGGCGTTAAGGACGACAGCGCCTACACCACTGGGCGCCCTACAAACTGAGTCACCCTGCGCCCAATTAGGGCAAATGTGCTTCAACACTTCGCCCCCCCCCCAACCTGAACCAATCATAAGTAGCCACATGGACCAACAGACAAGGATGTCATTCATGATTTACTTGTCCTTAGTGTTGCCAGGGAGGAAGTGCTAATTCAAACTCACAGAACAGAGAGGAAACGGTGTGTGATGTGTGAGTAAGGCGACTGAAGCATGTGCTTGTTTCTTCAGCTGATAAAGTCACATTTTCCAGTGTTTTCAGCGGTATCGCCACAACATCAGATTGTGTTTGCTGTGCATACTGAGACACAGCTCTCCAAACAGCAGAACATTACGTCAATGGGCACCAGCCTCAATTCCTTCAGCCACAGCTACATATCTGAGTCACACAGGCTTTTGAGAGTGTTTGTCATGGCTGTGGGGTCAGAACATGCCAAGTAGACACACAACACTTATAAACTGATGAGAAAGCTGCCTTCCCCACCCCCTCTGCTTTCTTGACAGAGGACTTTTCAGTTTTTGTAACGTACTCACCAGGGCGCAGTACGTCTCCGGAGGGTCTCCGCAGGTGATGTTGGGGGGATCCAGAGTGACCTTCAGGAACTGGGTCATGTCTGCTGCCTCGGGTTGGCAGGCCATGTAGTCCCAGGTTAAACCTTCGTCCGAGTACACCTGGGACTTGCAGACATCGTAGTGGCCCCACGCTGCAGGGTAGTGCTGCATGGCAGCGTTGCACATGCCAGTCCATATCGCCTGGAGGGTCAGTGCAAACTGGAACCTCATGACTGCTCCTCTCTCAGCTCCTTCCGACGGAGCGGCGCCTCCTTCTGAAGATGTACCAACCAGAGGGGGGTGGCGGGTTGCAGTCGTCTTTTTCTGATGACTTAAACAGAGTGAGGAGGCATGTCAAACGCCCTTTTGGGCGGGGGGAGCAATGCTTGATTTAGAAGGGTTTTTCCCAGTTTCCAGAGAGGCCCAGGACTTTGAGGGTTACAGAAGATAAGAAGAGAAGACCGAGGAGGAAGAAGGGGTCTAGACAAGCCCCTCTGACACGCTGATAGCAAAATGAGTGGCAGGTCTCCTCAGCTCCCCTGGCTGTCAGTCATAGTCCGCGTCGCCGTGCGATGATCTGGCGCTGCGGAGAAACAGAAGAAGAGGGAATGTGAGGAAACCTCCCTTATGGGACTGGATTTTGACAGTCAGACAACATTAGCACGGGCCACAGCACGGGGAGCAGAGGTGTGCGTGTGAAAAGAAAGTCGGATGGGTGCGAGACAGAAGTACCACATTGGTGTTTGTTGTCCATCAAAACACAGGAGGAAGCGGTAATTGAGGCCATCAGGGTAAACCGGATCCCGCTGCTTTCACACCAAACCTTCATCGCAATCTGCGGCATCGAAACCTACAACGTTACAGCTTTCTCCAGCCTCCGCACCCCCGAGGTTCTTCTCACTTCAGCACAAAGAAAGAAGCAGTGCTGCTCGCGTTCTCTTTAACATAAAGGACAAAAGCGGTGCGAGCAAAGCAACAGAAAGCAGTGAAGTTATTGTTTGACTCTAAGCCATTGGAATAATATACACCCAATTTGCAGAAGTATTCAGATTGTCTGGGAGAACTGAGCCAGTCTGACTTCTACACGACTCGCTGACATGCTTTCACAACCAGGCTGCCTTCCAAGCTTTTCCGCATAAAACCTCCCAGTTAATGGTGCATGTCAGAGAGACAACCGAGCCAGGTGGAGGGAAACGTCCTCAGCCCCTCGAGACAGAATTGTGCTGAGGAGCAGGTTTGGATAAATCTTTCAACTTTTTCAGTGTTTAATACAACAAAACTGCTCCTCGGCTTGTACGTGTAATTTACATCCGGAACAGAGACAACAGGTCTGGATCTGCCTGTACGGCCAAATCAGACACAGGTATTCATAGAGAGGCATTGGTCCAACCAAAAGGTTTCGATACTTATCCTGGTTTGGGTTGATATGAGCATCATTCACGGCAGCTGTAGTTGTAGGATTTCATCAGAGCAACCAGTTCTAGGAGCAGGTTATAAGGTACAAGGCTTTAAAAATGTACCCCTTCGAAACTATAAGCATTTCCCATTATTCCATTCTTCCTGTGTAAAATCCTTTGAAAAATCAGAGGAATGTCCAGTAGAATTTAAAGGGTATTAATCTTTGAGAATGTGTTCTTGCATTATTATGCCATAATCATTATATTACTTGAAAATGACCTAAAAAAAAAAAAACAATTTCTGGGACAATTTATCATCTAACAAAATTAGTTATTGTGTCAGGCCTAAAAATAGCTTGCATGCATTTTGTCTATTAATCAGTGATTAGGTAAGCAAAACTTACCTAATCACTGATTAGGTAAGTTTACCTAATCAAAACTTTATATAGGTTTATATAGGTTGTATTCAAGTAGATATTACCCAGCGTTAGCCAAACTATTGACCAGACTAATATAAGTTCTTATACTTACATTATTGTATGAAACAACAGACAAGAAGCCCAAATTTTTAAACCATAGTCATATACACATCGCTTTTTCTCAATAATATCTCATAATATAACAAAAAATTAGGTTGACATGATTTTAATTTAACTACATAGAAGACTTTATATATATATAAAATAAAATAAACTTATAGTAATGTAAATACATTACATGTTGGATAGAGCTGGACTGAATTAAACCTAGGCCTTCACCAGCTGTCTGGATCTTGGGAATCTTCTGTTCACTGAAAGTACCAGACACTTTTACCTGGAATACGTTGCTATCCACATTTCCATCGTGGCGAATGAAGGCACAATTTATGAACTGCAGGTTACTGCAGTCAGATTCATTCTTATTCCACACAGCCAGAGAAATAATTGGAGATGACTTCTGTTAATTATTTATTCATTTCCACTCATGAAGCATTTAAAAGGTCAGCAACTCAACTATTAAAATATTATTATTAAAAATGAAAACAAGTCCTAACAAGGCATGAGGCCCGGACGTAAAGCTGACAAGCCGCACCGAGACGTATTTGAGCGTGCAGCTGCACGGATATGAAAGCATGTCATGTTTGCGTTCGCACGCGTTCTCCTGCTGCTGGTGCTGCTGACACATGAATATGAAGACGCAGAAACCACTCTGTGGCTGATACGGCGTCAGTCATTAAAGTTTGACAGCAGGCCAACAGGTCGCTTCTTTCAACGTCCAAACCTTGTAAAAAAACAAAAAAACAAAAAACAAAAAAAAACAATCACTTGATTTTTAAGTGTTGTGTTAAATATAAATAAGAATTTGTCATTTTTATATGTTAATCAAATTTGAAGCATAACGACACATGGTTATGTGTCGTTATGCAGTTTAAATTAGAAAAATACTTTATCAACCAAAATGCTGTTGTAACTCATGTTATCCAACTTTCTTTAATTCTGAATACTTTGTGTTTGTCCATCACTAAAAACCAGGGATTTTTAGTCAAGATCTGATATCCTAAAACTCATTTGGCCGATATTACCGATACCAATACCGATATTTTTTCCCCTGTACCTACTTACTGAAACCACACGGCTTTCTCTACTGTGCAATTAAAATACTGTATTATCTTTGTGAATTTAGCCTGCTACCAAATGCAAATGCTAAAAAGGAGGCCGAAAATGATGCAACACTCTTAACCTGCACTATGTTTAATGTCAAATGTATTCATGACATTTGCTCTCGAAGACATTGACAACACTCAAACAGTGCACATCACTGTCATATAACAAACACCTTTTAGTTTGACAGAATGGCTGATGGCCGATATTAAATTTTACAGCTAACATCTGCCGATACCAATACCTTCTTGCCGATAATATCGTGCATCCCTACTAAAAACCTAATGAAAATAAACTGAAATTTTAGGTAATACAGAAGCATGGCAAAAGTTCAAGGGGCATTAACGCTTTTAAAAGAAAAAAAATGTACAGTGTTTTTTTCCTTTAAAGGCATCAAAACAAGTTGAAGTTGCTCTTAACATCTTTGTCCCGAAAGTCTTATTTTAGCAAGCTGTGACTGCATTCCATTGTTAAAGCGGTGTAAATGGTGGATGTGGCCATAAGAAGGACCACTGTAGTATATCACACACTGTGATTTATTTCATACGCGGCAACACATCCATTTATAACTCCCAACCAAGCAAGGCCACTGGCGCACGGTGGTCATGCCCTTGATTTTTCCCCTCCGTCAGCCTTTGCTTCTTTTAAATGCCATCTTAAACACAACATTAACAATTCCCTTCCTTTTGGAATAGCTTCATTAATTGGTCGTCTTATGTTTCGTATTGAAACTGACCTTTTAAATGAAGTTATCTGCCGCCCTGATGTGTCAGCAGCGAGCTGCAGAGAGCCAGATAGCCAAGGCCGTGGCTGGAATTATGCGAGGCTTTCCTGTTGTGAAACATGGACCTGACTCAGAGTGAATAATAGCAGCCCGAAGAGAAAAACCTGGAGAAAAAGGTGTAGAACCTCCAAGCAGTTTGATCGGCTAGTGGCCAAACAACCTGTTAAACTGTTGACTTCGTTGACAACACACTGTGTGAATACATGGCACAAATAATGTCGCTTTAAGCAAATAGAGTAGAGTTGATTCAATTTGATATGAAACAGAGTTTCTAGTCTATTTCCTGTTATTGGGTTCTGATTCTAAGGTTCTGACAGAGTCTTCTCGTGTGGCTCATTGATCTGCCCAATGTCAATCATTACAGAAGCAGCCAACCGCTGAAGTTGGTATCTGTTTTGGCAGAAAATTTCCTACAAGTGTAGCAAGCAAAGTTGAACCAACTTGTCCAAATGATTAACTTAGACAGGTTATGTTTAAAACAGAATGTTAAATTACTTTAAAGTAGCAAGTTGAAACAATTGTATCTAAAGAAATTCTGAAACACAAAGTGTTTTTCACACTGTTCTGGTACATTTGGTTCTTGGGTCTGCCACAAGCACATAACTGTAACCAAGAACAAAGTCTGCTAGAATATTGGGATCTAATTGCCTTCACCAAAAAGCTGTTTGCTGAAGATGCTTCAGTGAAGGTGAATCAGTCTCGGGTTTGATCAAGTTGAGCTTATTAAATATTTTCATAAATCTTAAAGACAAGAATTTCAGACACTGATAGCTCTGCCATGGTTTATACTTTTAGTCGGCCAAATGTTTTAGACTTATTTTTTAGTTTTGTTTTTCTTGTGTTTCAGCGGGACCAAGGTTCAGTTTGCAGGTTATGGACCAACACAAGTTGGCGTTTTTAACAAAAGAAGGGAGATGAATGTTCATGTTTCTCATTGTTTTTCTTATTACCTCAAGATGATTCAGATTCAAATCAGTTTTTAGACTCTCTGCTGAAGCTGAACTTAGCAAGCTAGTTGAAGTTTTGATCATCAAAAACTCTCTGAGAAAAACTGCTTGAAGCTGAAATAGGAAGTTCTGAGAAAACTGTGAGATTAGCCTGAACATTTTAATAAGCCCACATTACAGTAAAGTGAGCAGGGTGTGCATGAGCATTGATTGACAGCACTAAGACCCTCCTCTTGGCTCTGATTGGTTGTTTTTGACCGGGAGTGGTGCATTTCTGCAGATAGCTAGAAAAAAAAGGAGGAGGTGAAAGAGATCAAGCTTTTCATAGATTATATGTCTCATATTAACCATGAGGACATAGTGACAGTTTTGATACAAATGTAAAAAAAAAAAAAAACATTTTACACAAGTAACAATACTGCAGTTTCGTAACCACAGATAACGAGGTCATATCCTGAGCAAAATGTGTCAACACTTCAACAGGCCTTGCATGTTTATGCTGTTTTTCCTCTACAGCTGAAAATCGCCCAGATGATCTTCAGTGTGCAGAGTGTAAGATTTCTGAACATGAAAAGTTGGAGAAGATACGAGCAAAAGACGAGGACCTTAGGTACCGTTACCAGAAGTGGCACAATGTGAGAAGCCCTAAGAAGGACGTGTCTCGCGTACGTCAGTCTTTAAGCAATTTTCTGCACAAAATTTAGATATTGTTTCTATACTGGATAATCACAGAAGCATAACAACTAAAAGTTTTGTGTTTGTGACAGGGCGACTCTGGTGGAGGATTTGTGTTCAAGAACAGGCTGTGTGGAGTTTATGTTTTCGCTGGAGATCCAGAGTATGCACTCACTGCACCAAGTGCTTTCATGGATGCCTGTGCCTGCAGTGGATAGATGTCACAATTAACAAAAACCCTGGACTGCCAGGTGTCTGTATTGTGGCTAAATGTTCCCAGCATCATAAAATCACAAAGTTCAAGTGAATCTTTTAATTTGATTTTCAGTTGATACGTTTTAATCTGTGATAAAATCTTATTTCTCAATAAGTAAAGCTGCTGTTTGTAATAATCAGTAATAATCTAAATGGCTGTTATCTGATCAGATTGACTCTCTTGTGCTTATTTCTGGTTGTTAGTGAGGAAAATAACAGATTTTAAAATATTGGACACATATTGAACTTTAAAAGCTGTTAAACGAACTTAGAATCCAGAAAAACTACGTTAGCAACAACTTTTTAACTTTCATTCTTCCAACCCAGAAAAGGAAATAGACCAGAGGACACTTCTTTTTTTTCTTCTTTTGCTCTTTCCTTTGGTTTGTTATAATGGAGTTTCTATGTTGAAGTAGGCAGAAGCAGTAAGCTGTGATTTTAGCAGAACTTTGTAGAATCTCAATTTATTCCAATGGGGATGAAATTGGCACAAAAGCACAAATATTTCAACAAGTACGATAGCAAAATTTAGCAAAAGATACAGCAGAAATCTCCAGAAGAAGCAGAACGTTTTGATATATGAATTAGTATAATTTGCTGTAGTTAGCAGAAGTAAAGACCGAAAAACGTAAACAGGATCTTAATAAGTGATAATGCAGCAATGCATTCTCGTTGATAAAAAAAAAAAAAAGTTCCTTCGAATATCCTCCAATTGCCTCTTATTGCATAAGTCCTGCTCAAATGAAATTCATCGCATTTATTCTCGCTCACAAGAAAAGTCCATCACATGAATCACAATGAGCGTTCACCGAGAGCCGGGATTAAATTTAGCAGATGACAATGTAGAATCAGTCCAAAAAGTAAAAAATAAAAAAAAAAATTTAAGTGTAAGTCAGAGGGACAGAGGGAGGAGAAAGAAGAAAAAAAAAGAGGTTAAGGTGGGGAGAAGAAATGAAGCACCTTAAATGTAAAATGTAAGAATGTCAATGGGGGAGATGTCAGCAGGTGAGGAAGCAGCCAATTATCCAGAGGAACTCTTGGCTCAGAGCTCCCTGTTCCCATTAAGATACATAATATTACTGTGGTAAGGAGGAGACTAAAGAGACGACTGGATCAGGTGTGTGTGTGTGTGTAGGTGTACGTGTGCGTGTGCCACACACCTCGCATTGCGACGTCTCGATATGAAAAAGCGGTTCAAGTCGTGGGTAATGAGACAACAAGCGCTGGCGAAGACTTCGATAACAAGCAGCGCAATCACAAAAAGCCGGGTTGTAACCACTGCACCATTCTGGCCACAGCGGCCCCCTTCCCCTCATTACTCCCCTGCTCATAACCCTCCGTTGCCCCGGGGGAGGCGAGGTGAGGAAAAGAAGAAAAAAAATAAAAAATAGGGAGAGCAGATGGATGAAGTGTGGATGTGCATTTTAAGTGAGAAGAAAGGGGTTTATCTTATGCCGGGCCTCTTCCTCGGACCATCAATCTAGGTCTGCGGACATCAGAGGCGAGGATGGAGGAAGACGGGAATCCTTCCGAGCACGAAAACATATATGGCAGGGAAAAAATGTGCCGTTAAAAGCTTGAAAAACCCATGTTTCTTGTCACTTATGGTGAAAAACTATGCCTACGGGGCGCAGTATTTCATCTCTCCTCGGTCATGAATACATATTAATTTGGACTTTTTATCTTGAAGTATGGAGGGGGAAGCTAACATTTAAAAAGATTTATAGAAATCTGTAGAAAGAAGGTTTCTCCTTTTGTCTGAATGGATAGTGAACACTGTAAAATGCAAAACGTTCAGAAATATTACGTATAAATTGCAATTTTACTAAAATAATACAGGTATTTTATGTATATCTAATTTTTCTTAAAAAGATTTTTCAGTAGTTTTTTTAAAGCAACATTTGTTTGACAAAATGTGTTAAAGTGTGTTTTCTGACACAAATTTAGAAAAAAAAGCAGATTTGGACAAAATGTCTTCACTGTGATATTAGGCAGCATTTTGGTTTTATTAAAAAAAATAATAATTTTAATGGGAAAAGGATTGTCTGAAATGAGAGGAAAATGTCTATTGTTGATGAAACACCAGAATTTCCTGCAATGTCAACAGTAAAGTTGAGCATTTCGAAACAAATCCCTCAAAACTACTAAAGTTCACCTGCAAGACCTGAAGCCATCCAGATGTGAACTGAGATCTATGAGGTGAAGAAACAGGAAAGATATTCTTTATTCCAATAGTAAGAGGAGGAACGTGGAGTGAGGGCAATAAAAGGGAGAGGCTAACGAGTCGAAGTTTCTCTCAAAACATGTTGAAGCTTTTGTTAGTCAAATCAGTCCGCGAGAACTGACGAGAACGCTTCTGAAAAGTAGTTAAAATTCAGAGAATACAGCATCCCAAAATACGTGTTCAGTGCCAAGTTTATGCTAGTGTTCACCCGGCCACCTCTCCTACCTCACCATGCCTTCTGACCACCTGTGGGTCTGTTGCTTCCTCTTTTCTAGAGAAATCCACTTGACTCAGTTCCTCTTTGGTGTAAAGCCAATCACTATGGTGCTGTACTAGTCGTATTCTTGGTACTCGTTGAATAGATTTTTCCTAATTGCCACCAACTGCATGTAGTTGCACCCTCACACTTCCTTATGTTAAAATATGGCACCGATGATGTTCTTTACCAGTAAATTGTACCTGTAAAAGTGAAAGGCATGTGCATCGTTTGGCAGTGTGCACTCTTCTTTCCATCAGAAATCCCTTTTTCCCCCTTAGTGCAGTTTCTATGTGCAAAGGGACCTTCTTCGTTTCAGACACTGATTTTTTTGGTGGAAGCCAAAGAAGTGTAAAACAGCTGCATGACCAAGCGCATTTACATCGGACACACGAGATTGGTGGGGCATAGGCTCCACATCCACCCATAAGCTAAACCTTTTCTCCCTAAAACACTTTTAACTGTCTATTTCAATAGTTCAAACACCAAATATACCTTAATGTACATAAATACGCACAGTGGAAACCGTCTTGGCACTATCGCAATAACTAACAAGGACAATCTTCCTGATTTCCACTTATGAGAGCACAGCCAATCAGTGCCAAGAAAAGCGAACACTGAACTGGCTGTTCAGTTACCAACCTAGCATGGAGGTATCCCAGCTGCCCAAGCTGTATTTTATTTAGAATATTTTAGAAAAATTTGCAAATAGGCAAATATTAGCATTCCGCCAATATTTTGGAGTTACATTCGAAAGAAGAAACTGCGAATATGGAGGCTTCCACTGCAGTCAGCTTGTTCGAGTTGCTTTGTAGGGAACAAACATGACCAACGTGCGTTGGCATGAGGCTGATTTCATTCCACTGTGCCATCACAACTTTACTGTCTAGGTAAAGTTCACTTTTTAAAAGCTTAAAAGGAGGGATGGTGTAAAATCAAAAATGTATTTGATTTATGCAGACTTGAGAAAAAGATGATGTAATGAAGAGTGAGTATCGGAAAGAGAAGAAGCTTCTTAAAGAGACGGAGGCCAATTTCAAGGCGTCAAATACGTCTACGATGTGAAGTTAGATTTCTTTTAGGTTATTTTTGAAATATACATAATTTTAATGACAACTGAGGGCAACAGTTATTTGATTACATTATTGATTTGATTGTTTTTGGGGTGGAAGGGTATTCCCTCTGTTGTGTGGATGAAGGAAGATTCTGATTCCTTAATTCTATGTACAAATTAAAACCACACTGATGTTTTTTATGCACTACAGCACCTAGAATAACAACAAAACATCTGAATCAGACAAAACTGGGAAGCCCTGTTCAGACCTCAAACATCACCTGCAAAATCCTGATGGGTGCAACTTCACAAATAGTAGAAGAAAACTTTTTTTGTGCATGCACACCACGCTTCTAAACCAAAAGGTACACGCACACACACACACACACACACACACACACGCACACACGCACACACACACACGCACACACACACACACACACACACACACGCTGTCTGAAAACGACTGGGGACCAGAGAGGTAGCCGGCTGCCAGCGTTGCAAGCTGCAACTTTTTATATTTAAACCCATGAATGTTTCAGAGGCCCAGGTGGAGCTGGGCCGGGGGGCGTTGTCGGGCCAGTGAGGTCACCGTTAACCCAAACAGCCAGACTCTGCCTCGGTCCGCTCCACCTGCCCCTGGGGCCGAGCTACCCCCGGCGTCTCCTTTCATTTCATCCCCGAGGCCGCTCGAGCGTGACCGAGCGGTTTCCTGAATCATGAGAAGAGTTGCTCTTTCCAACGGGAGTCAAAGAAAATAACAAGAGGACGCGTCCTGTATTTCCCACCTTTGCGGTTCCTCCGTTTTTTTTCATCCTTTAAAGCGCTAACGCGCCTCTTTTTTTCCCACTAACCACTTCATTGCCAATCTAGGTTCTAGTGTTTACCTACAACAATCGCTTGATTCTATTCCTCGTCATCTCCTGCTGTTGGTTGTTGCACCATTTTTTAAAGTTCTCTGAATAAGAGGGTATTTCTGTTTCTTCCATTAAAAAAAAACTCAACAAATGAAACCCAGTGAACTGTGAAATGATAATCTCCATCACATCTTTGGAGGACCCAGGGGGGGAGCGGCACCCACCTCCCACCTGCCGCATTACTTCCCGATAAATCCCTAAGCTGCCAGGTATAACCAAAAAAAAAAAAATGAGTCCGATTAAGTCAGGGAAAGGTGGATTAATTACACGGTTGCCGCCGGTATCACGGCTATTTCTTTTTCTTTTTTTTTTTTGCACCTTTCGTTTTTAATTTCACACATTTTTATGCGCTTTCAAGGGCAATCTCTGAACTTGTTTCTGTCCTGTCTCTTCCCACTTTCATCTTCTCTGAGTCCACCTGTTTCATATTCCCCACCAGAGTCTCACTAAAAGAGCAACAAGAGCAAGGAGAGGGGAGGGGGGCCGGAGGGGGAGACAGGAGGGCAGACAGTTAGAGACAGATGAAAGCTAGATAAAGATAGAAGCCGCCCGGCCAGCTCCCTTTGCTTTACTCACCAGATTCCTCTGCCTGCATTTCCTGAATCCCTAATCTCGCCTTTTAACAAGTCTGCCAATGGGGCCGCTGGCCGTCCATGTGAATAAACACACAGGCCGGCGACGCGGAGCGATGCACAGGAGGCCTGTAATGCTTCCCTGGGGTTTGTCTCTGAGACGGCTCGCCGTTTAGCATCCCCCCCGCCCCCCCTCCCCCCACACCCTCCACTTCGGAAAGCGATGCCGCCTTCAAATCGGTGAGATCTGTAATCTGTAAATGACGGCGACAGGTTTAGCAAACGGTGGGTGGGAGAGCCGGCGGCTGGCGAAGGCGCCGTGTCAGGGAAGGACGGGCTAAATTAAGAGATATCAAAACAGCGAGTCTGTCCTGTGGGGTTCCTACGTGTTTTGTTTTTTTTTTTCCCCTGAGTCAAAATCCAAGACGGGGTACTTTTTGGCCAATTTTCAAAGCATTAATATACAAAATAGAAGGCAATTTCACAGTTACTGAGCTTTAAATGCAAAAAAACCCCAAGAAACTGGATGGATGAATGGATGGTAGGGCTGCGCAACTTGGCTGAAAAATGTATTACAATCAGTGTTTTGATCAATAATTATATTGTTGTTTTTTTTGTTTTTGTTTTTACTGACTAAAATACTGAATAACTGGTGACATGACCTCTCCTCTTGTCCACAGTTTTCACTCCATGCCTTTGTTTTTTACTTTTAAGCAGTTGTGAGGTAAAAACCTCAAACTGCTGCTGGATGAGATACTCAGCAGATTGTTGCTAGGTAACCAAAGATGGAGTGAGTTGGTTGATGGCACCAACTTTGCTTAGCTAGCCAAAAGTTGAGCAGGTAAAGTCTTTTCTCTGCCTACATCCCCCATAAAGCAGTGCGGTTCTGGATCAGAGTTCAGTGAAATTTTTGAAAATTCTTTCAGACGTATTTTCAATTAATATTGATCATGTGTATATTGCGACATTTATTGTTACCTGTAGATAAAGGTAAAAATAAAGATACAGCAGATACAGTTTTTCCAATATTTGTCAGAGGTGGAAAATATTTAATGTCATGACTTGCCAATGTTGAGGAGGACCCATAATGCAACATTACAGACAGATGGACTCCCTCTATCAAACCAGAGGCATCTGTCTGTAATGCCTCTGGTTTAATAGAGGTTTCCTCTTTAGTGTTTAAAGAGGCAACACTATGTGTTTTCAGGACACATAATGCCATTTTATAACACATTGAAGTGGCCTTCTGCTGTTATGAAAATGGTATTATATATCAAATACAACTTCAGGAAATTTTACTTCATAATTTAATGCCTTGAAATTAGATCTCTGTCGCTTTAAGAACTCCTGCTCTTTCACAACCTGGCTCCTCTATTAACCCTTTAACAGTGATTTTATCAGCATTTCACTGAGAAGTAGCTTCTATAATGAGCTCAGCTGATGGGTTGTTCCACCAGGTGTTTACTAATTGCTGCTGGCTAGTCTGAAGGAGCCGAGTGGGGGAGTCATAGGGAGGAGCACTCTGTGAGGCGGAAGTTTGGAAACTGCAGCCCTGAGGAGGAGCTTCGTCCTCGAAGGCGGTGCTAGATCCACCTGAATGTTCTGCACAGCTGAATGGTTGCTACGGGAGATTTAAAGGATTTCTCAAACATACATGGAAAGAATCAAGGCAGCACTATGTATGTTTTTGATGAAGGAATAACATAATGTGATGCAAAGCCCAAAAAAGTCAATTTTCCATAATACTACCTATTTAAGAGAACCGGGAACATGGGGAATACAAAAGGGCAGAACAGGGGTTGACACAACAACAGAGGGAAGGGGAGATGAAACCCAAACACCCCAGAATCGTGACAGGAACTTTTCCACACTTCTTTGCAACCATTGGGCTGTAAAACAGACCACCAGAATCCGGAGTTTTCTCATCACCTTTAGAAGATGGTGGAACGCTGAGCCTCATCTACTAGTTTCTCACTTTGAATTTCAATATTTTAGAGCTCTAATTCCATCATCTTCTTGGGGGGGGGGGAAGGAAGCTATAGCCCAGCGATCCCCAAGGAGTCGTCTGTGTGCATCAGCCTCCCCTTAGACAAGTCGGGCCTCTGGAGGCACGCGAGTCCTTGACTGCTGAAGTCGAGCCGGCTCAACTTCACCACCACCAGCTGCATCCGCCACAACCCTCTGTCACTCCCTGTTCCGCACTCCTTCCACCACCGCCCCGCGTGCTCCCAGTGTCTGCGAGGGCAGCACTTCTGACAGGGTGACTGTGACTCGGCTGCCCTGAGTCGAGCTGAACGCTCCCTGGGGGCCCCTCCCAGTTACTCCGACCGCTGCACATTCAGCAGCACTCGCACGGGGAAATGGGGGCGCCCAATGAAACGACGAGGCAGGATCCACCTCCTCCCCTCTCAGGCACTCCTGGCCACCAAGCATGCCTCTCTGTGCGACACAGGAACATCTTATGCATTATTAAAAGATACTTTTCCTAAAAGGCTTCCGGCACATTATTCTGCAACCACGGTGACATATCTGGAGACTGGAAATGTCCGCACCCTGGCCCGGAAGGATGTGATCACCCAGGTAGCTGCCATCGTTGGAGGAAAAAAAAAAAGACAAGCCGCAGGATTTAAAGTGACACGTTTACCCGTGATTACTCAGGTAAACAAATAGCAATAATATTTTAATAGGCTGTAATTGGAACCTTGAATTAATACAGAGTCACAGTTTAACTGTTTATGTGGTTCTTCCTGTACAGTAATGAAAAAAAAAAAACTGTTAGAATTTGATCAATTAAACCAAAAGGTCAGTTTGGAGTTTATCCATCATTTTGAGTTTACATTCTCCAAGTCTAATAGCTAAATGACAAATAAATGATTTTAGTTAAATGAAAAACTAATTTCAAAATGTACTCGGTTAAATTATGTAACTTCAAACAAACTAGCAGAACTTAGCCCAAGTTTCTCCTATATGGCATAAAAAAGATAAATAAATAAGAATTAGGTTTAGATGAGGACCTAAAACATAGCTGAAATAGTAATACGCTTTTTATAATATAATATCCTGTTTCTTTGACAACCACAGCAAAGACATGCTAGCAGTAAGCAGCAAGTACGTCAGGTATAAGAAGCCTAGCTTGCTAGCAAGCATGTCATTAGCATTAGCTTTGTACAAAGCAAGCTAACATTGGATTCAAGCTTTAATTTTTGCTCCAACACAGACATCAAACTTAATACTAGGTTGATATTATAATTCATAGCACATCCCATATAAACATACGCTTTAAAATTAACTCTGGCGGTTATCGAAGATACGCTGGACACGACACACGAGCCAAGAGAACAGCTGACTACACCAATCAACTTCAGGTAAATTGTAATCAAAATGCTTAGGTAGGACTTGTTGCTGGCCTAAAACAGCTGATATAGTTGGGAAATAATATAAACAAGCATCACTTATTAAAATTATGTTAATTACTAATAGCACACGCTGTCCGAGATTCGTTTACAAAGTGTAGCATGTTAGCTGCAGTGACGTATTGAACATCCTCCAGATTAGGCAACAGTATAAAAAATGTCCAAAAATCAAAGATAAAACAAATTTAGAGCTAAAATAACACGAATATACCAGCTCCTGCTGCTGAGTTAGATATTATGTCATAATATTCAGTCAGTTTTACTTTATTCGTAAAGAAGGTTAATAGTGTTTATAAACCTGAACTTAATTTATTCATTCTTCATTTGAGAAATGTTATAAACCTTGATAAAAATATGGTTATGCATTATGTACATAGTAAGCAGCGGCATGGTCAGAGGTACCACAAGGGGGCACATCCTGAAATGTCCTAAGGACAAACATTTGAGGACACTCGATTTCCAAATGTATTCCATAATCCATATGAGAATTTGTTTAATAATCAACATCCTTATTGCTGGAGGATGAACTGAGCAAAGATAGCCGTTTCATCTCACCGTCGGAGTACATATGTGATTTATAGATTTTCCTTCAATGAAAAGAAATATCCAAAACTCATTCTTACTGTGTAGTGCATCTGTTGCATCTGCTTCTAACATGAACCAAACTCTTTCTTGTTACGGTTTTGGCTTTAACCCTGAGCTCCAGGAGCAAGATGGTTTTTTTTTTGTTTGTTTTTTTTTGTTCTATTCTTTTCTTTCTGAACAGTAGAAGGCACATCCATAAAAAAAAATAACTATTATAGATGATCCGGCTCAAGGCTGAAATAAAAGGAATGCATTAACAGCTTCTGCTGTGTTCAATATCTGCCTGAGGTCAGGCAATAAAACCAAGCATATTTGACATAATTCAGTTTAAAAAGAGGCTGCAAACACCATAGGCTATCAAAACAAAACAACAGGCTGCTCTCATGACACAGCGGAGATGAGCTAATAAGCCTGGCAGAAATGTAATTATGCATTACATATGTACTAAATAGTCATATGTGGTTATATCCTCCACAAGGGGGCGCATTCAAGAAGGGCTTTTAGGAATTAAAAATGTATTCCACTCTATGACCTTTTTGTCATCTTAATGATCTGCTCGGAAGGAACCAAAAACCTCTTTATCATGAGAGAACCTAAATGTAATTTTTTAAAAAAAAAATATATATATATATAGTTTTTTTTTTCACTGTGAATCAAAGAATTTGATTTTATAGAACATTTTCAGAAATGAAATTGGATAATGCTTGATTTCCTTCAAAAATGATCTTTTTAGAGTGTTTAGAGGATTTGTTTTAATAGACACTGTCAGCCTCCAATTCTGACTCAACCATGAACACCAGAGGCAATTACGTTATTAATAGCGAAGGGAATGGTTTCTTCGACGAGGCTGAGCACACGTATAATGACGCAATGTCACCGTGTAATTACGTCTTACATCGATGTGGTCAAAGAGATCCACAAGGGGGCGCACCGTTAAATTCCCCCGAGAAAATGCTTCACTTCAATATTTAGTCCCATTTGTTAATCTCCACGTTTTTTGTCCCCTTTAACAATTCACTCACTGGTAAAGAAGAAATGAGTTAAAGAAACTTCATTTCACTTTTAACATGGGAGGACTTTTGAGATTTAGCTTGAACTGCTTAATAAATTTAATAGCTAAAATTGAATTATCTCCAAAATTCTGTTTTAAAGTGAAGCCGATGAGATGTAGGTTGACTTTAATGTGAATTTGACTCTCTGACCCTTTTTCTACCTTGACTCAGAGTACCACGGAGCAAGCAAGCGTATTCATGTGTATCCATGATAACAGTGGGAGCCATGTCTCTTTAAAAAAAATTATGATTATTATTTCATTCAAGGCCAAAAAAAACTAAACAAAAAAAAAAACGGGCATGCATTAACAGCTTCTGCTGAGGTCAGTATCTGCCTGAGGGCTAATTCATTCAGACTTAACAGCAAAAAAATAAATAAGTAAAATAAAAATATCAGCAGCAAAACTAAGCATCTTTGACTTGATTCATTTTTAAGCAGTGGACGAGGCTGCAGCCGTTCTAATAACTACACACAGGCTTGATACAAAAAACAGTTGTGAATATAGTAAATAGCGACGCGGTCGGCCGCAGCTTCCACAAGGGGGCGCGTCCTAAAACATCCCAAGGAAACACTCGATTTCCAAATTTACGTCCCCCGTCTCCACGAGCATTTTGTCCCCCAAACACACAAAAGTGCCCGTTGTTGCAGGGAGAAACGCATCCAAAGCCGGAGCATGGTTAACTTCCCCTCAACTCCACCTCCACGGTGTTGTCGTATTTCGACGCAAACTTCGCGAACAAAGGGAGAACTTACATTTCTCGCGTCCCCCCGGGGTTTATGTCCCTTCTGTAGAGCCGCTCAACAAGTTCCGAGCAGCGGGAGTGAGCAGTGAAGGCAGACCGGAGCTCTTCTCTTTAAGGTGCGCTCCTCGGCGGGAATATGATGAGTGCGCACGTCGGGTCTCCGAGGAATCGCTGCGCGCAACATCCCCCAGCTCACACCTCTCTCTTTTTTTTTTTTTTTTTTTTACCAATCTTTTTTTTTTTGCCCCTCTTCCACTTCAAAACAAATGAGCGATCGCCGTCCTGAGGGCTCGGTCAGCAGCGCGCGCCTTGTTGTGGAGACGGAGGGATTTTCTGGACGAGTGCTGCAGGTGCCAAAGTGTCCATCATCCTCTCTCTCCCAAGTGGCGCTCCATCACGGGCGTCAGGGGAAGAAGAAAAAAAAAAAGAATTAAAAAAATCCAACTACAGAGAGAAAAAACTTTGACTGCCGGTGTGAGATCCTCCTATTTTCGTCCTACGAATAGGTTTCAGCCACTCAGCTGCGGGGGACATGAATCCCACCAGTTAGTCTCGGCTGCTGAGGAGATCCGCATCTTCTCCTGGTCGCGTCTCTCCGTGGCACACCGAGCGCCCAGATAATGCGCTCCCGGGCTCACGCTCAGCGCACTCAGCTTTCTCCCCCCCACCCATCTTCTTTTTTTTCTTCTTCTTCTTCTCGTTCACACACATACGCGCGCACACCTATAGGGTCTTTCTCTCCTCTCCTCCGCTCCCCTCCACCTCCTCCAGCTCGTCTTCAAACTGCAGCCAGCGCCGAGCGGCTCGCATTCAGCACCAGCCGCAGCAGCAGCAGCAGCAGCACCATCCTCTATCGGGACCGCGTTGAAACTCTGAAGGGAGGAGTTGAACCTCTTTTTAGTGGAGTTCACGAGATGCGTTAAATGTCCCACACGCAGGTGCGCGTCCCCGCAGGCTCGAGGGAATAATGAAGCTTTTAGGGGGAAAAAAAGTATGTCTTCTGAAAATTAGAGAAAGTCCGGGGGGGGGATCTGATAGTGAAACATTTGTCTGGGCCGTGTTGATGAGCTAAAACGCTCTGCTACGTTAAAAAAGTGAGCAAATATTTGTTTTTATATGAAAGAAGGAACAGAATGGCGACCAGTCCAGGGTGTACCCCGCCTCTCCCCCTGAACGTTAGCTGGAGATGGGAACCAGCTAGCCTCCCGACCCCCCTAAGGGACAAGGGTGTAAGAAAAATGGATGGATGGATGGATGGATGGATGGATGGATGGATGGATGGATGGATGGATGGATGGATGGATGGATGGATGGATGGATGGATGGATAAAAGAAGGAAGAGAAGAATGCACTAAAAGATGTACCTCTGATTTGACCGTGTTTGGCAGGTCAAATACCGATTCAGTAAATGCATCTAAGATATTTTCAGTCTATGCATAAAAAACATATGAGAGAACAACCAAGAGAAGGTCGAACTGGCCGAGCCTTCAGATCTGCTGTCATTACATACAGCTGTGTCCAGTGGAAAGTTAAGTGGAAGGACCAAAATGTGGTTGAGAAAGTACAAGCTATAGGGAACATCCACGACATGGCTAAAACATAGCATTTTTTTATGTAATAAAGTTATGTTTAAATTTTCATTAGCTGCAAGCTATGCACCCACGTTTCCTGAAATAAATGCTTGAACATTGCTTAATTTTTTAATGAATCCATAGAAAATATGAGTTTAGTTTTTTGAAATTAAAACAAATTTCAATCGATTTGTCACAGTTGTCTCATTTTGTCCTTTATATTGCCAGCTATCAAGTCCAAGCACCGCCCTTAAATTAAATATTTAGGACCAAAGCAAGAATGTAAGTAAAATCTGTAAGATGTGAAAAACACGTTTTACATGTGGATACATTTCAATGGGTTTCACATGTTCTAATTTCTACATGAGCAACACGTTGGAAAATGTCTCCAACGTGAACAATTTTTCCGTACGAGTGGTCTATGTAACATTACCCCAAATGTTTAACATGTTTTGACTCGATATAATTTATACATGTGAAACAATTTCCCACCTTTCACATCTTACTACATGACATAATTCCTGCCTAAGATATGGGAAAACTTTCTAAATATGGTTCACATGTATGATTTTACCCTCCCCCCATCTAAAAATGTGAAAATATTCCATAGGTGGAATATTTTCACATGTGCTTCCCATGTGTAAACAACTTCCACATGTAAGTTTTCCTTCATGTGTTGCACATGTTATTGTTATGTAATTCCCACATGTGAAACACATGCTAGAATTGTTCCACTTGTGGGGTTTTACAAGGGTGTTATTTTACATCATAGGCTCACATGTGAATTCCTATTGATTTCACATGAGAATTTCTGTGTTTCAGAAAATTCATTCCTTTCCAGAGTGCCATACGTGGGTTTTATACATTTTGCGCACCCCATATGTCATTTTAGCATGCGTCATCTCTCATTTAGTCACATTCACGTACGATTATGTTTTAAGATGTTTCCATTGACCATATAAATGAGAAAATTGGAATCACAAAAGTAAATTTACTTAATGGAAACACACCGATTGCCCCCCCCCCCCCAAAAAAAAAAAAAAAAAAAAAAACCCGGGCTTTTTTTTTTTTTTTTAAATGTGCTGGGATGAGGTGGATTTTTGGATTTATTTGTGCATTCCAAAAAACTGTAACAGAAACACTTTTTTTCCCCATGTGATCAACAACCAAATGTTACTGCAGGTGGATAAGACCACAAACTTGTTAACAAACTTATTCACATGTGATTTCTATCACATTTCTAAATACAGATAATTGCGAGATTGTATCTTTTTTTAAATTAGTGGAATATCGCCAAAGTTGTGTGCACATTTATAATGGAAACGCAGCTACAAACAGCTTTGCACGTGTGAAATCTGAAGGAGTGTGTGCAAAAAAAAAAAAAGAAAAAAAAAATTCTTCAACATAGAAACTAACTAAAGATTAGTGGGCACCGCTTAGGAACTTTCTGGGACCGCCCCTGCAGATTGACGCGCCATGTCTTCAGCTCATCTTAATTAGACTTCTTCTCTCCTTCTCCTAGAGCCGCTTCCTGCAGCTCTCCACTCCACGCAATCGCACTTTAACTGATTATCACAAAGAGTGTAGACAGGAGATCGGGGTAGCAGTGCCAGCAGAACTCAGGTCGTGACACTTGGCGCGCGGGTTTACAGTTTGACAACCCCACTACACGGCTCGGCGTGTCGGAGGTCTCCAGTCAGATGCTCGGGCTCCGTTTAATGCGGGTCAAAAGGCTCGCAGAACTCTCACCTCATTGGAACGAGAGGCATTAGAGAAAACCAGAGGAGTGTGTATTCAGTGGAAAGCTCCGCGGCGCACCGACTGTACGTCCTATTAATAAAAATCTCCAAAAATTCATGAGCTATGAATGAACAAACAAGCAAATAAATAAATAAATAAATAAATAAACGTCGCTCAAATGATGAACCGCGCTTGTCTTTCAACTCAAGAAGACCGCACCTGATTTCTGACTTAAGCATCCAAGGTGATGATTGTGCTGAGAAAGTGCTGGACAAATGCGAGCACAAAAAAAGAAAAAAGAAACACACACACAAGGAGATAAAGAGATGAGGCAAACAGAAAGATCCTGCTCTTCAATCTTACTTCATCTAATCACGACGCGCAATTTTTTTTTTTTTTTTTTGGCCACCTACTCGGCGTGCGTCACAACGGAGCTTCAAAAACTTTGCGCGCCCACAGCTCGGGGATTAATAACATAATAACAGTAATAATAAATTGGACAGTTTGAGCCTCTCACCTGAGCTGTTTTTTTCCTCCTCTTTCTCTCTTTATCTCAGCGCTTCCCTCCGTCTGGATCAGCCCCGCCGCGTGGCCGGCTGCAGCCCAGTAAATCCGCTTTAAAACGGGACATGTTTTGTCGAAACGGGGCGACTTGTGTCCGTCGCTCCTGGGGAATGTGTAAGAGAGCCCCCGGTGCCTGCAGGCAGAACACACAGGTGGACTGGGGGGAGGAAAAAAAAAAATCCTACTGCGTATTTCTCTCTGTGTGTGTGTGTGTGTGTGTTTTCTAAAAGACGATATCAGAAATACATATATTTAAAAAAAAATGCTGGTTAAAAACAGACATAAAGAGATTCCGAGTGGGCTTCCTTAGCGCCTCAGAGACAGCAGGAGAGTGACCAGACCCGCTGCTCTCAGACACAATGAGGCGCTCAGGCTTTGACAATTGACTTTCCACCTGAAAGTCTAATTCTCCGGCGGAAGCCCGCGCTGTGCGGCTGAGAACCACCAGGAACGCGACCGGGAACTTCCAACTGATCGACAATGAGTTCGGCGGCTCGTTGGCGTTTCACCATGGCCACATTAACGAGCGTCAAGCGGCATTAGAGTCCCAGCGGGGGTTTGTTCAAAAGTCCCTTTTTTTGTTTGTTTGTTTGTTTTTTTGTTTTGGATAAAGGTCAGAACAAAAATACAGATGATGATGAGGAGGAGGATAAAACTCTCCTTTTACTGAGATACTTCAACCTGTGAGGGGTTTTAATGAATTAATGTTTGACTTCCAGCTTTTCCCAAGATCGACACCATCATCACTGAACCAGATTATGCAATGCCTTGCAAAACATTCATCTCAAACATCAATGGATTGGTTAAGCAATGTCATTGGCCAAAAAAAAAAAAAAAACAGCACATAAGTCTAAAGAGGATTTATTCAACATGCATTATGAATAAAATTCCACCCTTAGTTACCCCTAAATAAACTGCAGTTTCCATGAGAAGACAGTTAGTAAGTAGACTTTAATTTATTATTTTAGCATTCCAGCCTGTTCAGCGAAGGCCTCAGAGAGTTTATAGAAACCATTAGTGAACAATGTCTTCTTGGGACACACCAGACACATTTAGATGAAGTTGAGTCGTTTGAAGCACCGTTTGGTTAATGAACAGCATCCTGTTCTTTGAACTTCTCTGCTCATCATGTGAAAATGGAAGCGACTACAACCGCACACCTCTAAAGTTATGGTTGTCAACTTAAACGAAACGGGCAAGAAGAACATTCATCAGGAAGACATTCGAGAACCCCACCATAACTACGGAGGAGACAGAGATCCATAGTTTAGGTAAGGGAAGGTCATTTTATTTGTACAGCACAGTTTCAGCAACAAGTCAGTTCAAAAATTAGAAGAAAATACAAACAAAACAACAAAACCAAAAGATAAAGAGGTAAGGGTAAAAAAAACACAAAAGTAAAAGACTAAATATTGATTCCTCATGTTTAATTAAGAATAAGTAGTCCTTAATTTATAAGCTAATAGGGGTTTCTCTGGATCTTATGTTTGTTCTGGATTAGAGACTAAGTGTTGGTTCTCCATGTTTGATTCCCAGGTGAGACAGTCTTTCAACGGGACAACTATTGGTCACAAATCTGGAGTTATGTGGAGTGGCAAGAAGAAAGCCAAATCATAAGAATCTCTGTTTGTGTTTTGCCACAGTCCATGAAGGGAACGCAACAAACATGGAAGATAAGAGTGGCTTTGAACTTTTTAGCCCACAACACGTCAACCTGATCTCACCGTTCCCACAGTGGAGAAGATGGGAACGGTTGAGTAGGACACATGGCAATGCAGGAGAACACCAAGAACTGAATACATATCATGTTTTTAAGAGTTTTAATCATGAGAAAAACTGAAGACCATGCATCTTTTACTTTCCACTTTACAATGGGGCACTACTTTCTGTTGCTGCGTCACATAAAGATAAGAAAATGTGAAGGTTCTGTAGCTTGTTTGCAGGCTACAGTAGTCAGTGTTCAGAAATTAAGACACTCTAATTCAATAAAGCTGCTGCATTATTGGGTACTTAATGAAACGCATGACTTTTGAACTGCGGCTTGAAGAAAATATATTTTAGTCAATAAGCAAACTTTGAAAATAATCTTAAAAGGAGAAATGTTTTTAAATGTTATGTCTGATTCTCGTGTGGTGAGAGAATCCGCAGACCACTGCTTTCGCCCTGGTCATCGTCTCTTATGTGTACCAACGCCTTTCTCTATTTACAGAAGGCTTTTAAAGCAACACGTGAGCCAAAATATACAAATAAATTTAAAAAAATCAGCACGTAAACTGATTTGCCGTTGCAAATAAGAGAGCAAAACGCACCAACGACATCTTCTTGGTTTATGGCAGAGTTCAAATCCAGCCCAATTCGTCGTCTTCTCTTTCCTAGAGAGACGGGGAGACGGCTCCTCTCAGCTGCCTCCCTCTCGTTTTCGCCTCTCCTCTCTGAGCCCAAGGGCGACTCGCCTGACATGAACCTCTTTTTATAATTCGCTCGGCGACAAGAAAGGGGAGAGCGCCACACGAGGCTACCAAAGAGCTCATTTAATCCCCCTTTTATTGACTCGACACAAAGACACCCTGTAAAACGTTCGCTCACAATACATTTCTGAAGGCCCATCTTTAGATGTTTTAGCTCTTTTTTCTCTTTCTTTTTTTTCTTTTCGCCCGATGCCTTCAAGGCCCAGACACACAAAGTTCACGGTCTGCATTGAGGGCGCCGGGGGTCGTCAACACGAAGCTGAGCGACAACGTCAGGCTGAAGTAGCGAAACACGAATTAGTAAGGGTGTATTAACACACGAGGGAGGGATGGTGTTACATGAGATGTGCTGGAGGTCGCCAATGAGAATGTCTGAATGAGGGGAAGGATTTCTATTCATGAACCGGCGAAGGATGAGCCTAGAAATCCATCAGTGAGTTTGTTCGATGGCTCTAAGATTGAGAGACCCGCGATCAGGCTTCTGTCTTCCAGGATCCCGCTCCCTCCCTTGTGTAATATACTTCCTTTTCTTAATTTTTCTTTGTCATATTATAATGGTTATTAGAAGATAGATGGTCTAAGATGCTTTTCTTTTCTTCTTTTTTCTTTTTCAGAACTCTGTCAGCCGGAACCCAAGAGTGGAAATATTGGATTCTTTTTTTTTTTTTTTTTTTTTGTTCAATGGAGGGTAATGTTGGTTTTATCCAGAAGAAGAAAGTGTTTGTTAGTCGGTGAAGCGGAAGAGAAAGAAGAGGTTGGAGTAATTCTTAAAAAAAAATAAAAAATCCCACAGGTCTTTTAAAAAAAAGAAGACATTCACAACAATGTGTAGAGAAATGGGGGAAATCGCCGTAGAACTACCAGACTATCAATAGAGAAATGTATCGTTTCTCTGTTGTGCATCTTTCAAATTTACCAGTGAAATTTGACTGGTAAATTTCACTAAAGTGAAATGTCTTTCACTTTAGTGAAAGACATTTCTTCTTTTCTGGACAAAATTTTATTCAGCAACTAGATGGGAATTACAATTTCTGCCAGATAAATTACATACACTTTTACTTGAGAATGCAGTAAAATGTCGTCCTCTGTTGTCTTCATTTATTTTTTCCTTTCCAGCTGTTTTCCTTTTGGTCCACAGTTGCTTGTTCTGGTTCGATCCTCCTGACTGAACTGGAGGAACTCAGTCAGGTTTGTAGGCTGCCTCACTCACACACCTTTTTGCCAGATCTGCCCATCAACGTCTCTACAGGGTTGACAAAACATGAACTTTATTGTCCTTAAGCCACTTTGGCTGCAATGCTGAGGGTTATTGTCCATTTGGAAGACCAATCAAGTTTTAACTTCCTGGCTGATGACTTTAGATGTTGCTTCAGTATTTCTGCTTTACCTTCTTTCCTCATGATGTCATCTACTTTCAGCAAAACGGCACCACAACAAGATGCTGCCACTGCCATGCTAAACAGTTGGGATGGTACAAGCGCCCCCATTTTTCCTCTAAATGTAACGATGGTCATCATGGTCAAACAGTTCCACTTTAGTTTTGTCAAACATGAGGACATGTCTCCAGAAATGAAGTTCGATTTCCCTGGGTTCATTTGCAAACTGTAATTGGCTTTTCATGTTTCTTTTGGAGAAATGGATTCCTCCGTGCTGAGCGGCGTTTCAGGACACTGTGGATAACGACACAGTCTTACCAGCTTCAGCAGCATCTTCACAATGTCTCTGTTTTTTTTGTTTTCGGGGGTCTACGTCCACACTTTGAACTAAAATACTCTCATCTCTGGGACACAGAACCCATCTCCTTCTTGAGCATTATAATGGTTGGGCATCCTCATCTTGTCTGCATATTCGTTCCAACAAATAAATGTGACGCCTTCAGTATTTTTGAAATTGTTCCCAAGGATGAACCAGACTTGCACAGCTCCACAATTCTGACATCTTGGCTGTTTTCTATTGACTTTCCAATCGTGCCAAACAAAGCAAAGTGTTTCAGGTGTGGCCAAATGTAAATGAGTCCATTTTAATGCCTTAATCTAATCGAACTTATTTGAATGCCTCAAGCTGAATACAATGTGTGAAAAGGTTTAAAAGGCTGCCTCTTGTTCTCCTAACCAGAGTTTATGAAAGACAGTGATACCATATTCAGGGTTTTTTTTTGTGTGTGTGTGTGTCGGTGTAATGAAATAAGAGAAACTGATTCACAGATTTGACTTTGTAACTGCTATAATGACTTGTTCCAATCTAATTTATAATTACATTTATTGCTGGAGGTTGAAGGAAGATTTGAATTTTTAAAAATAGATCATTGGACGTAGTGTCTGATCTCAGTTTAGCCCATAATTACAAAAAATGATTAAATATCTACCACATTTTGAGCAACGGTGAAAAGGTTCTGTGCGTCCAAAATGTGGGCAGAGGTGAAAGGTTAGTTGAGAAGAAGAGTTTGACTTTGCAGATTAGGAAAACGGCAAATAACGTTTCAGATTCAAACCCTCAGCTGAAGGTGAGACAGTCGGTAGAAGATGCTGTTTTGTGTGAGTCGGACGTTTCGCAGTGAAAGGCAGATCGCCTCACAGAGACTGAATCAGGTCATTCTTACCACCTTTCTGCACCTGCTCTGCTTGGACTCCCAGTCAAAGCGGTTTATCGGGCTCCTTTCAGCTTCCCGCCGACACGCAGCTCCCAATCTGCCGCTTCCAGACGGGCCGCCGCTCATCCAATCCTGCGCCACGCCCCTGATCCCGTAACCCACCTCACCCCAAATTGAAAAATACAATATTAAGTTATAAAACAATACCTGATTAGAATTACATGAAGGTATAATCCAAAAAGTGCATGATTGAAAATGGATTAGTGGGGAGGGGGGAACGCAGGGCGCACAGTTTGGTGGATTTGTACTTCGCTGCCTCGGGCTGATTGGGAATCGGGGCCATCCCGTTCAGATTTACGTGCCGCGTTGTGCGATTTGGGATTTACTTTCTTAACAGGCGCCAACCAAATCCATCCTTGTTGTGTGCTGCGTCAGTGCATGTGTGTGTGTGTGTGTGTGTGTCCGTCCATCGGAGTCACGCCTCGGTGCTTTCAGCTGGATGCTTTTCTGATAGGCAGCGGCTTCCTCAGCCGAGCTTTTCAGCTCAGGGCTAGAATAAATACCGGTTCTGTTTCTCATTTGAATAAGTGTACGCTCCTGTTACTCTCTCCAGGAATAAATAGGCGGGGGACAAACAGTGCGCCGGTCTGGAGTTATTTTGAGGGGACGAGGAGTGGGCCAGAGGGGGTCAGTTCTTGTTGCTAACGATAATGATGACGAACAGTGTGGTCTGCCGCTCGGCCAGATTAGCTTTTGTCAATAACATATCGCTAATTTGTCCTCGCAGGAAATGCTGACAGAAATATTGGTTACTGTAAATGACGGTGGGAACTGAATCCCGTTGCCTAATTTGTGGCGTTATTAGCTTGCAAGGATGAATGAGGGGCCATGATTAGACACTGTTCGCAACAAGAGTCTAGTCAGCTTTCAGTGGGAATTGATTTATAAATGAGAGCGAGAAATGCTTTATTTATTTATTTATTTATTTATTTATTTATTTTATTTTTCACAGCTTTTGTTTAAGATTTAAAAATCCCTGTAAGACTACACTTGGCCAAGGTTATTTATACCCAACAGGCGTTAGGGGAAAAAATGTTCTAAAAAATTTAAAAGGCAAACTATACAGAATTCAGGTCAATCCGAATCAAATTCAAATCAGTTCATTCTATTACATTCCAAGTAAAAGCATGCAATTTCTCCAAATAACACGGTACCATAAAAAAAATAAAAAATAAAAATAAAAATTTACATGTATACCCAATTTGTGAAAAGTTGTGTTGATGCAATCAGTGGAAACTCCACCTCCATTTGCAGTCATCTTCAAAATTCTGGGCAAGCATGTGGGGACAGTGGAGAGGAACCTCTCTCCTTAAACTGGGAGAAATTCCCAGCAGAACAAGGCGCAATCTTCCTCAATTTGTTTTAATAGAAGAATACACAGAGTTAATGGTGGCAACAAATTATAAACCATCTGACTGTCTTTAATTTTTTTTTTAAAGCCTACAGTTGTGTACCTCTGAAGAGTGTAGAAATATGTTCACAATATGTTGAACGTAACTGAAAAGCCGCTGGAAGTACAAATGGGTCATTTACTGTTAAACCAAACTTTGTATTTTACACACATTAGAGTCACATTGGATTGGATTGACTGAATGTAAAATGCATTAACATCCCTCATATTAAAACATCATACTTGCGTGTCGTATGTGTAGGCAATTTTTGAAGTGTCCTAACATATTATAGGTATTGTGCGCATCCAACTTTTTCATACATCAGAATAAGCGGAAGAATCCACCAGTAAGCTTAGAACAAAGGAAAGATTTAAAAGACATTCAGGGAAAACATGCTTCATTTAGGGAACCAACATTAGATCTCCAGTCTTGGTATCATACCTCATATGCTCCAAACAGAGAATTATGAGCAGAGAAAAGACTATCACTTGTTGAAAAATGTAAATTAAAAAAATACCCCTATTATGGGTGTTAAATTATAATTTTCCAATAAAAATGCACTGATATATGTATTTAAAAAAAATGACATGAGGGTCATTTATAGCCAAATAATTGTTTCTCAATCTTTTAAGAAAGAAGGTAAACAGAAAAAAATCCAAAGAGAGCATTATTTGTTGCACTTCTTCCTCTTTAGATGCCCCCGTCTTGTTCTCCGGCTGACCAGTGAACAATGGCTGTTGAAATCAGTTAGATTAAGCACACAGCCTATCGATTGGCCCTTAAATTGCTGTGTGATACAACACAAATAATCCCATTTCAAGTACCAACACTTCTTTCTAATGGTTTCCAAATTATTTGAGGCAGGAATGGATCACAATTAGTTTAGAATCTACCAGCGGAGAGTGGCCATGCATGCGAGAGTGGGATTGTCCACTTGTCAGCGGCTGCCTGCTCTGTGGTTGACATTTCCATTCTCTGGCCACCTTCCTTTGTCCTGCCTGATGGTCTTTTTTTTCCCCCGCCCTTGCAAAGATATTAAGTCAGTGCAGGTATACAATAGGCAGATTGCAACTAAATAACTTTATTTCAGTGGAAAGTTAAAGAATCTGTCTGGAACAAAGACTTACACAAAAGGACTCACGTGCCTTTCTAACTTCAGAACAAAGTCTTAAGGGAAAAGTCTTGTTTCTGAAACCAGATGATGTTGAATTAGAATAGCAGTGGGTTTCATCCATCCATCCTCTTATTCCAGGTGGGAAACCTTGCGATCTCTCTTCCCAGTGACACGGTTCAGCTCATTTCAGAGAATTTCAAGGTACTCCCAGGCCAGAAGGAATGCGTGGCCCCTCCGTAACGTCCTACGTCTGTCCCTGGCTCCCAGGGGGGGTCCATCCTGATCAGATGAACCAGTTCAGCTGACACTTTCCGATGTGCGAGAGCAGCGGGCTTACAGTGAAAGCACATTGCGGCGACATGAATCTAGCATCTGGTTATTTTTTTTTATTTTGGTCATGAACCACAGAATAAACAGACAATGAGAACGTCACCATGTGGCTCAGCTTCTCCTTCACAACAGTCAAAATCATGCCCATGTTCAGATGGATTTCCAAATCCACCTATCTGATGGTCACTACTGAAAGATGCCAACAGAACATGTGCTGCAAAAAGCAAAGACGTGCACATCCCCATGACTGTCTTGAGATCCTGGATTGTTGGCAGTTAAATACCTCCCAACATCCATGGCTGTGAAAAAAGGATTATTGTCAACGGGGTTTTCTGGTCACGTCCAGCCAACACTGGGAACAAACCAGAGAATGTGGAGGTCTTTCTTTGGTTATAGAAGAACAGGATTGCTTTCAAAAGTACTTTTGATAACCCTCACAAAATGCCTCAAGAGACAATCATTTATTACCTGCAAGCCATAGTTCAACTATAGGTCAGAGCCTCTTTCCCCAACATTTTTAAAAATGCGCAAATAGGTACAAGCAATGCCAAAGTGCCAAGAAAAAATGAATCTCCTGCTGGCTCTACATTGAAAAACCAAACAAAAAAAACATTGTTGACCCCATGTCTAAGCTTCCTTTATCAGTCTTTTTTTTTTTTTAAATAGCAGCTACTGGTTTATGTGAGCATTTAAAGATGATTGAAGAGCTTCTGTCAGATATCAGAGCCATCACAGCACAGAGGCTATGAAAGTCACCCAAGACATTCTCATTGCCTCAGATAAGAGAATTATGTCTGTATCAAACTGTCAAAGTTTGATAATTGGTCACACAATTATCTTAGAATGGTTCAGACATGCTGTAGGGATCAAAGGAACAGAACTTGGCTGGTTTATGTCGCATGTATCCAACAGATTCCAGACTGCTTAGGCAAATGATAAATATTCACGCTCCGGGCGTTACTTGTGGAGCACCACAGGGTTTAGTACTTGGACCAGTTCTCTTTACTGTATGTATGCTTCCACTTCGTGAAATTATCATCAAGTGGTAATACCAAAATTGAGCTTGCAATTTTTTTCCCACCCCAATAGATAAATAATGGATTTGCTCACAGTGAAATAAAAAAAGTGGACTTCAGATCATGACTGCTTTAAGATATTAATTTGCTAATTTTGAAGTTGGGGAAAAAACAACAAAAAACAAGAGTAGGATGTTTCTAACACCAAATCTGTTTCTGACCTTTAGTCACAGAGTTGATTTTATGTTTCCAGAAGTTTTTAAAGGTGATAGAAGCCATTAAAAAAAAAAAAGTGCAACCTGGCTTTAAGTCAGCGTTCATGCTGTCTGCTACAGTTACAACATGTTGTCCTTCCTTCGACCTGCGAGTAACACAATATTGCAAAAGAACAAAATAATAATGCACCTACAGAAATAGCTGAACACTGTTTGATCCAACATTACAGTTATGATCACTTTTTTCCCAGCAGAAGGTAAGATGAGATTCATGTCCAGACGTTTCACGGTTACAATCTCAGGACGTCGGTGGGATTTTATTTGTTTGAAGTTATTTTGGGGGGAAAAAAGACGTAATTGTATGTCTGAATGAAAACGTGATTGTACTAGGATGAAATACTCATTTAGACACAAATTATTATGAACTCAAAATAACATTTCCTGCATACTGTTTTCCTATGAACATAGACAGGACAAACAACTCAAAACGACTAGAATCGTCTAAAATGATCAGTTATTCCACCTGGATGATCGATACGGTTGGCGTTTCAAACAAGAGTTTCAAAGTAAAGGATTGACAGTCTGTCTAACCTGTTGAAATGCGTTCACAACATTCAAGTTAAACCTGAGAATTTGATTTAGTGATTTTCTTACAAGTGAAACTGATTTTTTTGCCTTTTCTTATTTTATAAGTGACTGAGAACTTCATTCTATAATGCATTGTGTAGATCAGAGGACTGCAGCCATTAAACGATACGTTCATGTCTGAACAAAAGCTAAAATAATTACGATGAGACCAACATTACAAGCAAGGTCTTATTTTGTCAGCAAGCTTTTCTTTGTAATGGAAATGGCCCTATGCTATTCAAATGTGTGCAGTTTCTTTTCATGCAGTAGAAGAGTTTTCTTATTTCTCAAACCTAAAACCTTGGATAAAATCATTAGATTTTAGATCTTGCAAAGAAAGGTTGCATATTAAATAATTCAAATTCAGATTTTTCCCTTTCAGTTTTTGGCTCTGGACAAATTTCCGTCAGTAGGTTCAAGTGCAAAATTGGCAGTCTGCTTCGTAAAGGTTGGTGATCTCTGGCCGAGTCTGTGGAGCTTCATTTTTACAAGATGTCAACCTTGTATTAGCGAGAAATAACATGTACCAGCTCTGTTCTGGATGGAACAACCATTGAGTGAAATCGATCGTGACTTAACTGCAAATCTTCCGACCCATTTTATGAATCCATCTCCTTAAACAGTTCTGTATATTTTTTACTTCAGCCCCACTGAAACAATACTCTATAAAAAATAGATTTTACTGCAATTACAGCTGGAAGTCTGTCAGACTGCGTCCTTGCCTACATGGAGTGAATTTTTGCCTCCACCACCACCGAGTTGAGTGATTTTCTAGGAAAGCAGATGAAATCTGGAAAAAATTGAAGGGGCCTGAAAACTTTTGGTGCTCCGTTTTTAAATACCCCCATTTCTTCACAGTAAACAGAGTAAATGGTTGCTTTTTATAGGCAACTGACTCTGAAACATCCTAAAGGCGGGTCTGAACTCAGATGAACTCACTGCAGACTGTTCCTTCTCAAAACTGTACAAAATTGGGAACAAAATGGCAAATGGAGGAAAACAGCCTCCTGTTGTAGATGGACACACAACATAAATATATAGAAAATCCTTAAGGTTCATAAAAACCCACTTTGAAAGGTTAAATTTACACACAAAGATTAGGCAGGTATCACTTTATTCAACATTTTATTGGGTTAAAATAAGCTTCAATGTTTGAATAAAACCTGTACTGCTGATTTAATCAAATTGTAGCAACTGCATAAAATTTAGTGTATATATATTTTGGTACTTCAGCCATAAGAAATGAGTAAATATCAGAAATTGACAGATTTTTAGCATATGTAACATTGAATGTTAATGGTTTGTATCAGGTTCGTTGCAGTCATACTTTCACCACTTTATCAATCCAGTGAGTAGAACTGTAAATATGACAAATCAAAAGTAGTTTGGGGAAGGAAGTGAGTTCATGCTAAAACCCCACTATGGCTGAGGCTCGGCGGTCCAATCAGGTATGGAAAAAGTCTTGGACTGTTCTTTTTGCTCGCCTATAGTGTAGTCCACATGGATACATATGTGTCTGGAGCTGTCCTCGGAGGGAAACATGCTAACCTCTCCGCTAAACGGCGTGTCCTGCACCACCTCCACGGGGGAGTCCAGGTACAGGACCGCCTGCTTCCAGTGGGTCTCCGGGTAGAACGGAGACGTGGACAGAACGAGCGAGTGCGGTTTTTCCGGGCAGGGAAAAGTCACCGTGAAGTAGACACAGAAAGCGTTCACCGCAGCCGAGCCGAACGACTCGCACGTGAAGCGGCCCTTCACCGTCCGCAGCTCCTCCACCGTCACCGAATGCAGGTCGAGCTCGGCGAAGCGGGCCGGGTGGGAGAGCACGTCCTCCATGGCCACGTTGCTCACGATTATGTCCGAGTTCTTAATACACCTCCGAGCGAAGTTGGACATGCAGGACATGTCGACGCCGTACTGCTCTTTGACGGTGTACCAGAAGTACAGGCGGTCCTCCACCACCGGGTCGCTGATGGGGGTGATGTAGAGCTCCGCTCGGCTCGGCAGGATGAGTCCGCCGGCCTTCAGCCACCTGTCCCGAGCGTACAGCACCGAGTTGAGCATGGACTCGTGCAGCAGTGCGTAGCCCATCCACTCGCTCACTATCACCTCCACCTTCTCCGGCAGCTCTACCGTCTCCACCGTACCCCTTATGACTTCCACTACGTCCTCTACGTTGTTCTGCTTCACTATTTCCACCGCCTGCTCGGCTATGGAGCAGGCCTCCACGGCGTACACTTTCTTAGCGCCAGCTTGAGCGCAGAAGATGCTTAAAACGCCGGTTCCTGCCCCGACATCCAGCACCACTTTACCCCTTATCAACTCACTGTTCTTTAAAATAGCCGTCCGGTAGGTGTTGGTCCGGACGTAGTCTGCTATCATCTCTTCATGTACCGTCACATCAGAATAGCTGTCAAAGTAAACCCGGTCCTGTCGGGTTTTATCTAGTTTTCTCTTCTTTCCAGCATAAGACATCCTCCGTCTACCGTAGTGTGTTGCTACTACTTTGTTGTGGCGTTTCCGCGTTGTCGAATCTGGGACTTGTAGTTCTTTTATTGAGAAGGATGAGGGCGACTCGATGCAAAATGGACTACAATTACCACAAGCAAACGGGAGTCTCGTTGCGTTTAGGTGGCGTACTAGAGTTCCTACCTGAAAATTTAAATACTGAAAACAAAAATTATGCATTCTTAGTTTTCTTAATTCTTCTATTTTAAAGACTAAAAAAACCATATAAAATAAATAACATTATTATTATTATTGTTAAGTTTATTTGATAGGGACAGACACACATCGACAAAGACAGAACACCGGCATCCTGGATGTTTAGTTCTCTCCCTGGTTTAACGCACCTGGATCCAATGATGGCTCATTACAAGGTCTAAGAAGAACAATGACCTGCTGGAAAGGTTGCTACTCCCAGCAGGGAGAGAACTAAAACATGCAGGATGCCGGCCCTGGAGGACCGACCTTTGGCACCACTGACATAGACAAACTGTGCAGAACAGCAGTCCCATGTTTGTGTCATAGTGCAATAGCAACAGCTAATTTGCAGCACTTGTCCCTAAACAGTACCTCTTAAAAATTGAAGTGATAATCATTTAAAATAGCACAACATAATGTTAACATCTACAAACAAACAGTGAAACATAAAACATCAAAAATGGATACAGTTCTGTTTTTGACATAACCAGCGTTTTGTTAGTTTTTTGAACGTATTAAAACTGGTTACGGACTTTAAATGAACAGGAAATGAGTTCCAAACTGCAGATCCTCTCATGGACAGAACACTATGAGCCAAAGCGGTTCTTCGAATGGGGATCTTACAATTTCCATCTAAAGCTGCTGTAGTAGATCTGCTATTGCCCTGCAGTCTCTGTATGCAATCGCTTAATGGTGTAGGTGCATATCCATTTAAACACTTACAAATCCATTTTAGAATATTATAGTTTATAAAATTAGGAAAGTAGGAACTTTGATGCCAAGTCTTAAACGAAGAAAAAAAAAAAAACCTTAAAAAATGTTGCTAAAGAACAAAAACAAGTAAAAATTTTTTATGCTACTGCAAGTTCATATTTGTAATTAGTACGTGCATTGGGATTCAGTAAACTGTTTGTTTCCAGATCGTCTTACCATTCCCTCCTGGTTCTGACAAAACATTTATGTAATATTTAGCTTTAAATGTGTACATTTCTTTAACTACTCTGTTCCTCAAACTTTTAAAAAGCAGCCAATTTGTGGTCCTTTTATTTTTCAGATAAGATTTTAGGGCATAGTCTCTCTTTTTCATTAACAGCCGAATGTCATCTGATACCCAAGGTAGAAAATAAATATATTTCTATACACATTTTATTTCTGTGTGGTATGTCCTCTTAGGATGAAAATTAATAATAAAGCGAATCTGTGAATTTATTTTTTTATTATTATTATTTTTGTTCTAGTAAAACAAAACAAGACAACAAAAAAAAGATTAAGTAACACCATTCAACTAGGTATGGGCAGATGTAAGATTTTCATTTGAGTAAAAATTACATTAAATGATTGAATGTAATGTAAATCAGAGAAGCAACACTCATCTCTTATTTTGCTGGTGGAATTATATAAAATTTGATTGGTATAGGTGCAAAATCTGCTAACATTTACTTGTTATTTTAAGTTTTAGACATCGAGACGTTTTAGACTCCAGAGCCCGTAAATTCAAATAAGATAAAGTTACTAAATATTGTTAACAAATTTATGGTTTCCTGCTTTGGTTTTGTTTATTTTTTGCTTATTTTAATTCACCAACTCCTACTTCATGGTCATTTTTTTAAAACTCTAAGCATATTTTATATTAGAAAAAACAAAATTTTTTATCAGTATCTGACTGTGTGCAACAGTTGCTCTGTATTTTAAATTATTATGTATTTAAAAAGAAAAAAACAACAACAAATACAGAGTACAAAATCAGTATCAGAATGTTGATTCGGCATCCTACGTCGCTGCTTTTCGGAGCTTACCCGTATCTCAGTCCACTCGTATATCTGAAAAGATGTTCATGGCACATCTTCAATGTCCGTCCTGTAACTGCAGAACACAAAGTGCTCATTATCATTTCAGAACCTTCCCCAACGGCGCGGCGGGCAGAGCACAGCTGCTTGTGGCTTGGCTCAGCCCCCGTGGGACTCTCTCCACTCCGATTCAGAGATCTTTGGCACAAAAAAAAAAAAAAAAACACAGACGCAGGACAAACGAGAAGGAACTGTATCCAATTTCATGAAGAGGGAAAACAGAACAAAGGAAGCACTGGTGTTGAGAGGAGGTGGAAGATGCCGGCTGGTTTGTGCCTTTCCACTCTGCCCAGTTAACCACATGACAAAGAGAATGTCATTGAAATGTAGGACAAACAGAAAGTTACGCACAGCGCCTTGAAGGAATATACCGACACTACACACACTTCAACGTGTTTTACTGAGATTTTATGCAATAAACCTGCGCAAAATCCTGCATGCATAAGAAGCTGAAGGAAAACGAGGATCTGTGGTTTTCCTTTTTTTCATAAATACAAATCTGGAGAGAGTGGTATGTGTTTGTATTTAGCTCGCTTCACGTTACTTTGACATTACTAGATGAAATCAACAACAAAACAGCTGCATTTGAAAGCCACATAATTTGTAAACAGTGTTCACCTGAACGTGATTCAATCTCACAATACAGCTGCAGTGAAATTATGAATCAAAATTGAAGCTATAGTGTCCTGTAGCTCAGCAGGTGAAGAAGAAAACAAACATGCCTACAAGGAAGCATGGTAGTGGCTCAGCGATGCTGTGGGACTACCTTGGTTCCTCTAACACTAGAGACCTACAGCATTTGGAAGATACGGTGGATTCTATGAAGTAAAAGGAAATCATTGACGAAAAAAAAAATGTCATTAGTCGTTTGAGTTCAAATCTATGAAAAAACTGGTTTAATTTGAAAGACGTTCCAGCACTGAAACCCATGAATGACTAGCGACATTTATCCAGAAATGCTAACAGAAGCCAGTGTCTAATAAATTTAAACCTGTACTAGTTTTTACTATAAAGGCATTTTCTGTTGTATCTTGATAATCCACTTATAATAGTAACTTTTTCAAACTACCAAAATGATTTTTCTTTGATCAGAGGTGGTACGACCCATTTCATTTTGTGGGTTTATGCTCTTCGTTTGCCGGTGTTGAAGAGTTTTCGGTGCTGCTAGGACACACTAGTGATAGCATTGTGCTATCACAATTTTTGTATTTATCTTGCAAAAATACAGCCAGAGGTGGCTGTGATGAGACAAAAAAACAAAACAAAAAAAAACATGTAAATCAAGTTCACGGGATGTGAAAACTTTCACAAACCGTTGTAAATACCTGTGTGTTATGACTTGGGGATAGCTGGGCGTTTGTACTTTCATGCACTTGAATCCACAATATGGATTTCATTATTCCACACTATAAAACAGAGAAATGGCCAATATGGTTTCAGCTTGAGTAATCAAAGAGAGGCAAACATCCGGGGAAAGAGACCAAGCTCGTCGTGGCAAACACCGACTCTGCATTCTTAGCGCTCGCTTTCTCGCTGTTGGATGCAATTTTCCTGGCTAATCAGACACACAATAATACGCGGTGTAATCTTTAAAAAAAAAAAAAAAAAAGAGAGAGAGAGAGCCAAATATCAAAGCTGGCCCCGTTCGGCGGGACACGGACAACGAGGCAAAGGCAAAGTGTAAATATACAATAGGATGGATAAGTCCAACGCTAAACACAGACCGAGGCAGCTGGCAGGAGGGGGTTTGCAGGTGTTGCAGAACAAACAGACAAGCATCTGTTGATTTTCCTCTCTTCCTCTCAGGCTTTTTGGCCGGAGCGCTGCCAGGTCCAGACACGCAGCCAACACCCGCCTCCCAAGGAGACGCCGGCCACGGCTTTCTTTTATTCCTCAGATGCATGCGCGCGCTGTGTGTGTGTGTGTGTGTGTGTGTGTGTGTGTGTGTGAGTATCTACAGTCAGAGAAATGTGCTGCTTTCTGCAGGTGAACCAGATAACATGGTTTGGTCGCATCTGCATGAGAACAAACCACACAGGTCATGAGAAACAACATGAGCTACGTCCTCCTTTTATGTGTACGACTGTTCAGTGTTATAAGCAAAACAGACCAAATGAAAAGATATGAAAGAAAATATTCTGGAAGCTCTTGCAGACAATAATAAACAATGTTGTTGCATAACATTGTATGGGTATAGTCATAGCCATACGTTTCTCTCATATTTTTTAAAGTACACCAACCAATTTCAAAGTTCTTCATTGGGAATTTGTAATAAAGCACAAACTGTGAATAAATCGCATAACAGAAGGAAAATGATAGAAAGTTCTCAAATGTTTTTACTTATAAAAATCTGAAAAGAGTTCCTTGATTTAAATACCCCAAAATAAAAACCCATCTCAACTGTCAGAAGACAATGATTCCTAGAGTGAAATGTGTTTTATTCAATCTCTGTGTTAATAAACCTGATCATCAGAAAATCAGACAACAAAACGCTTCATAGATGCAGTCTGGTGTTTTCAAGCATGCGTCCTTTTTCCTCCCACTTTACAAATATCCTCATATTAAAATACAAACATATACAAAATTCGGCGGTTGTGACAAAATAGGAAACAATTCAAAGACACTTTTGCAAATGACTGTAAGGTAATTTTATTTATACAGCACATTTTCAGCAACAAGGCAATTCAAAGTGCTTTACGTGAATTAAAAGGAAATACAAACAAAATAACAAACCACAGGAAAGAAAGAGAAGAAAAAAAGCAAAAGAAGAAAAATAATCTAATGTTAAGCGCTAGTGACATTCATAAGACTGTCATAGGAAAATGCAGTCTTCAGTCAGAGGCTTCTTCAAAGTCGCTGCAATACAGACTGCTACAAGAGATCCTACCTGCCCACCCACAGCCACCACCATCTACAATAACGCTAAAGAATTTCAAAGCAATATGATTTACAACATTTAAATTTCCCTTTGGGCTCAATAAAATACTTTTGAACTGAATTGAATGAAGTTGCATGCATGTAAATTAGGGTGAGAAGCTAAAACTGTTGGAGGTTTGCACCGTCAGCGGTCAGCGTGGACGGCCTTACGGGAGCTGCAACAAACACGCTCACCATGACGCCGTCTCACACACTGGACCTGATCTGTGTACATGCCATGTACACAGAGTGTAGAAGACATCCACACGCAGGAGCGTATCCGGCCTCAACCATCACTTTAGAAGCCATGATCACCCATTTTAGAGGAAGGCGGGCGGCTGAGAAACAAATACTAAGGAGCAATGGCTTCATATTGATCCCTGTTCCCGGGGATCAATATTGTGCTACTTTGATATCTCTCTGCCAGACACAGAGCCCGCATCTGTAAATGCCGGTTTGTCATAACACACATTTTTTATTCAACTCCTTATTCGTCCCCCGATTTCTCTCAGCGAGCTGAGCTGATCTCGAGCAAAAACTGGGTTTCACGCGCCGATCCATTTGGACGCTTCCTCCAAGGGTGTGTTATCTTGTTTCACGCTTTGACATCTTCCTGCACGGACAACGGTGTGTGTGTGTGTGTGTGTGTGTATGCATGTGTGTGTAGGTGTCTGTGTGTGTGTGTGTGTACCAGTGCTTATCAGTGGAAAGGTTTTAACAATGGGTGGAGGGAAAATTTTCAGCTCCAGGAGTTTCCTTTGATTTGGTCCTGAAAACATCTCAGACCCACCGTTCTTCCGTTTGACCGCTTCGACCAATCAGGATCTTGACCTGTCATTTCAGACTCCCGGTAATCAGCTCATTAATTACCCCCCCCACCCCCTGTTCCCCTACTCATTCCCTTCCCCTATGCTTCACAAGTATCTGTTACATTAGCCTGCAATTAGATTAAATTACTAAGTACAACCTGTACATGACAGGAATTATGGCTGCAGCATGGGGTCATAATGCTGACTCCCTGACAGACGCATTACGCAGTTTGCAAACTGGTGATATTGTCTTTTTTTTTTCTCTTTTTTTTATAATGTCGGTTATTTGAGGAGGAGAGTCTGTGCTCATTCTATTAAAAACTCTGAGCAGAAATCCAAGCTCTTCAGAGTTTCAAAAAAAGCTTGAAAGTAAGACTTTGCAACGTCCTGGAGACAAAAGAGAAAAAGAAAAAAAAAAAAAAACGTTGGAAAAAGAAAAAGATTGATCTGTCAGTCTTTGGAGGCATGGCTTGACATTTTGGGAAGAACACTTGAGCACTTTCTAAATAAAAGCTATACGAGTGGATCGTATTGAAATGGTGAGGGTTTGACTTTATGGGTGTTGAAAGCAAACCGTATCGCTAATCTATACGGAGCTACTGATTGGTGGAGCTTGTAAATGTTGGAAAACGTCTCCAAGGAGAAAATACGGCATTCGAACGCCGTTTTATGGATTATTGGTGTTTAGTTGTTTAGACGATGACTATGAAAGTTAGCGAATGTTTCAAAACATCCACAGAAGTACCTCGGGAAATAAGAAAATTCTTCAAAAGTTCGTGTATTTCTCTAATTCTCTTCAAAAAGGGAACCTAACAGAATAATGGTCATCGTCAATGTTATTGCCAAGCAAAAACAGGTAATTGCTGAAGTGTTAATGTGGAGTCCAACTGACACACACACACACGCACACACACACACACACACACACACAAATGTGTCATATAATATAAAAGAAGGATTTTTACCTCAGTTACTGAGAAAAAAATGATTGTAAAATGAAAGAAAAAGGTCAAATTTCTATTTCACTTGGAAATAAAGTTCCTAGAGGAAGACTATAGAGCTTTAGTTCAAGTTGAGGTAAGTCCAATGTGATAGTTTTTTCTGTCTTTTTTTTTTTTGGCTTTAATTTTTAAGAAAACGGAGAACCTTAAAACTGAGTTCTCAGTTTTAAGAAAACTGAGAACTCAGAAGCGTCTGTCAAGGCAAACAGTTCCCAGTTTCGCCGGTGAATTGGACCAGATCCTTAATCTCACAGAGTTATATTAATATTCCTATTCAATTCTAAAATACTTCAAAGTTGTTTTCGTACAGTTTCTCAGCAGAGGTTCTTGACACCTTTGTTTCTGTCGATGCTAAATCAGGACGAGTGTTGCTGATCGTCTCCAATTTGATCACAGACCATTAAAAATCCAACAAAAATTTAATCTCACCTGCTGTAATTTTCCCTGAAAGCCGTATAATTCTCTTGTGATACGCAGTAAGCACGCAACACGTGGCAAAGGGCAAAAAGCTGCTAATATGCAGAAAGACTTTTTCCCCCCAGACACAGTATCGATCCTTTTAGCCAAAGAGAATCGTAGTTTGGTCATTTGTTCAGAATTGCATGTGGATGTTAAAAAAAAAAAGGACGTTTCACAACTGCAGGAAAACATCCTGCATAACCTACAGATTAATTCCTGCTTTGTTTCTTTTTTTTTTTTTTTCTTACAGCTAGGGCTGTCCATATATCTGGATTAGCATTCTTAGAAATGACAACATGCTGAATCTGGAAATTATAAGCCGTATTTACCCCCAAAAACAAGCAGATAAACACAGGGCAATTTGAAAACACTGACATTTGCGAATGTCAGGAGTGGCAAAATGTAGAAGACATGCGATATCGTGACACGTTGAGCGATTTTCTCTCGTTCAAATCTCCGTGCTGTTTGAGTGCTTATTTATTTATCTCTCTCCTAAGGTGACACCAAGTCAGAGAGTGAGCGCTCTCAACTTCATTTGTGTTTATTTTCCCTTTCGATAAATAGACTCGAGAGGAGGGCCTGTTCTTCTGAGGTGATAAGATCCTCCCCGTTTGTTCTTCGAGGCTGACCTTGGGGGCTGCAAAGAAAAGAAAAAAAAAATCAATCCTTCTTCAGGGGACAGACGGCAGTGTTCGCTTTCCGTTAGGGCGCTGTGCATCTTCACCAGACGAGAGTGAGGAGGGGAAAACCTGTTAGTCAGAGCCTGACAGAGGAGGGTTAATCTGAACAGACAGCTGCAGACACACACAGACACAAACAGTGCGGATAATACAGTACAGGTCAGCGGCGGTGGCGGATAAAGCTTTATTTATCCCAAATCAATCCTCAGTTTTCTTGAAAGAGGAAGCTCACACAAACAACCTTTTACACCACGCCATTAAAGCCATTATGCCGCATATTATGAAAGGTAGCTGCTGTCTATTTTTTTTTTTTAGATACCTTCTTCTGAGTGGGAAACCAGACGGAAAAAAGCAAATGAGCACCGGTGAACTTTTAAGGACACGACGTTGCTAAGATGAAAACTAGAGCCGTCGATCGATGACGAAAACATTTGGTAACATTAACTAATTGCACTCTGGCGCTGTGATTTATCAATGTGCTTAACTTTGTATGCTTGAAATGTAAATAGACACAAAAAAAAGGTTTTGTTGTCTCAAACCAAACATCTCAGTTCTCCAGGTTTTCGTATTCAAGAAGGATCAAAAGAAGTCGTTTTGTTTCACACGTAATTTAGAAACGTTAACTTACAAGCTGGTTGGGCTTCAGTGGAAAGACAATTCACCGCTGCAGTGAGCAGGCTAACACTGGTTTCATCCAAACATCCATCACAGTATTTTGTTTTGTTGGGGTTTTTTTAATGATCTTTTTGGCACTAGTGGACTTTTTCTTGATAGTAATCTAAAGAAGGAAAGGCATGCGGCAAAGAAACTCACGTTTGCGACTCTGCATTGTTGACCGCAGTACAAGACCGTGTAACGCGCTGATTTGAACCTCTGCAGCAGGGAGGCTTTCAGGTCAAAATATGAATAGGTAACTGCATGTGTTAACACGTTCACCTTGACAACCGTAAAGAAAATGTAAAAAAAAAAAAAAAAGCTAAAATGAATTCATGTCTTGCTCTAATTGGATGTGACAGTATATCTTTCTAGACTAATAACTTTTTTTTTGTTCCACTGCTTTCAAAACAAAACAAAAAAAAATCAAACCAAAATTGTTGACTTCATGAAAAATTTGAACTCCTAAAAATATTTTCCTGAATGCACAACCACTCAAAGAGCAAAACGTAGTTTAAACACAAAACATTCCACAAGAGGCATTACAGGAAACAAAAACCACGACGCCTTTTGGTGTCGAGGTTGTTTCGAATGCGACTCGTCACGTGCAAAATGGCGCCACTTAGTGGATCACATTTCATCCCTGCTGCTAACGTCTGCCATGAGGGAACCTGCTTCGACAACCAATCACATAAAATAACTTAAAGGTTTTATGAGTCAAGCAACAGAAGGTTGCTGGGAAGTTATTTTTGATTTGATTGGGGATCTGTTTGATACCCAAACAGGCACCAGAACCAAAAAACAAAATGGTGGAATGAAATAAATGTTTTTAAACGTCAATGTACAGCTGCATTTTTATACAGCTCTGGAAACTACTGCACTGAATCCCATTGAAAACCTCATGGTTACTCCACCAGATATTGATTTCTGAACTCTTGCTGTAGATATTTACCAGTTCATAGCTTAAAAGGAAATTCTGTATTATATTGTACAAACATGAGCTGAAATGTTTCGGAAAGCCACCCCTTCGTTCGTTACAAGAGTCTTTCCCTTCAAGAGGTCGGTGATCCTCTGCGATGGCCGACTGATCAACTGTGTTGCTTCAAATGAAATCCTATTGACGGGTCAGATCACATCTGTCCCCGCTCAGAAGGATGTGTTGAACAATTGCACCAGCTTGTACTGTATTCGTCCCCGTTGTGTCTTTTGTATTCCGGAGAAAATCACATCCTGGCAGGGTTAGTGGACACAAGTGTGCCATTGTCACTTTTAACGGCAGGCAGATGGACGACCCATTGGGTCGACATAATTTGAAGAATTTCCACGTTTTATTTAAAAATGAAAACCAATTCGAGGTCTCGCAATAAAATGCAAAACAGATTTTCAAGCCTTTTTTTTTTTTTCTTTTTTCTGAATAAAGCGATACTACTTTGCGCTTTACTCTGACCTAGCTGCATTATCAGAGAGCCGCTGACTGAGGGCGGACGGTGAGAGATTTAGCTGTACAGTATTGCTTTCCTCCAACCAAATCAGAAAATCCATTAAAGCACATTAGCACAACTGCTAATTGCAAGGCTGTGTGTGTCTAATTGCACACATTGATCCGTCCACAGCCTTCCCACTGTTCAGATGGAATTGTGAAATTAAAGACCGTAAGTGGACAGATAAAGGATTTCGGTCCGCGCTCGCCCGCAGAATTTATATATGATTTAAAACAAGTTCCCCGGTCCTGTTTGTGTGAGCCAGAGCTGGGATGGATCGCCTGTCGCTGCAGAGGAATATCTGTTGCTTTAAATCTGTGTCATAAATACAGAGATTCAGATGAAGTCCTGTTTTTGTAAAACTAAAAACAAGTGGAGGACGACGATTAGATTTTGTCGATTGAACGACAAAATCTAATCGTCGTCCTCGTGGTCTCCAACCACATGTAAGCATTTCTTAAGGCAAACCCACCCAATAAATTAGAATATTAACTGAAAAGCCGATTTATTTTTTAGGAATTTTATCTCTAAGTGAAACACACAGTTAAATGTTTGACAGCCTTTATTTCTGATGATTATGATTTTCTGCTAAATTAATGAAAACCAATTGAAAAACTATTTTTTAAAACAGAATCATGGGATAAATGAAAGGCGTGTTTAAAGGTTGCTATTTTCAAAAGGTACTTTAAATCCGACAAACGGGACTCACTGGGACGCATGTTCTAATTTATTGAATATAACCGCATATTACAAGTCAAATCTCCAGCAAGCAATGAAAATCTTTGGGAGAAAAAAAAACAACACAAAACTAAAGCGAAAATACGAATGTTTAGTTTTACTTTTCCTGGCTTACATTTCAAATCACAAAGCATTTATGTCAAACGTGGCCTTGCCACTTGAAGCACTGAGACAAACAGGGCGTCTCAGAGTGTCCTGGCTTCGACGTTGTGTTGGTAAAGATCAGCTGCTCCTTGTTGCCTGATGATTCCACAGACAGAACATCTGTGGAATCACCTCTCATGTGTTCCTGAGATTATATTTTGACTATCGGAGCTGGGGAAATCTGATTTTGGCCTCACTTTGGATGAGAAGCGACGGGCGCGCAGCAAACGTAAAGCGCTAACAAAATCAATCTGTAGCGAGATTGAATTTTAGCCACCATCTGGATATTTTTCGCCACTTTAGATAATTATGAATGACATCAAAGCACTAGGACACGATTACAGCATACAGATGTATTCCAGTGTACTCCGTTATTGTGAAGTGGAATGGACATCTAGAGACTTGACATTTTGAGCTATTATCTTTCACAAGTCAGCTGAAGCTCGGTACGGTACGAAACATTATTTGTTAAATTATTTGGGTATTATGCGTTTTCCGGCCACATAGTGTCAGTTCATAGCACAATCAAGTACTTATATCGCCTTAAGTTGTAATAAAATTTTTGCATATCAAACCATGATTATAAGAAATTTGACTTTGCAAATTAGCACCTTTAACTCTTTAGGAAGTCATCACAACAACATTCTTCTGTCAAGTACATGTAAACGTCCATCGTCAGAAATAGGTCATATCAGATGCGCAGTTCCGCCAGATGTTTGCTAATTGCTGCCGGCTAGTCTGAAGGAGCTGAGTCAGGGAGACGTCGGAGAGCGATGCTCTGTAATGCAGAAGCTCGGTTTGGAACCTGCAGCTGCACCAAGCGTTTTCCAACCCGAATGGTTGCCATGGGAGATTAAAGGATTTTTCAAACGTGCATGAAAGAATCAAAGCAACACTCCATGTATGCTTTTGAAGAGGGAATAATTTGATAAAGTGATGTGAAGCTCACAAAAGAGGATTTTACATAAAATTACTTAAACCCAAACATAATTTCATACGTTTGGTTCGTCACGTAAAACATTAAAGATCGCGTTTGTAACATAAAGAAACATAAAAAGGGGTGAGAATAATGACTTCACAAGTCTGATCTGAGTCAATCAATGAGCTAAATTAGATAAAAGTAAAAATAAAAAAATCTCAAACATGAGATGAAATTTCCTTCTTATGCAATATGAAGAACTGCATCAGGATGTATGTGATTACAGTGAAGCTTCACCCGGTCAGAGCCGGGTTATCTTGGCAACACCGCCGCGGCCGCTTCCTTCCAGGAGCGACCTATTGTAAAAGTCGCTGCTCCTCAGGTAGAGCCACTTCACTACGTACTTATTTCCAAACGATTACATCATCTATCTGAAGCAATGCTCTGCACAAGTACCTTCGCTCTGTCCCCTAATTGGCAAGGCACCGAGTGCCTGAGGGGACATTACACTACATTCCTAAATAGCAACTCCGGCCCACTGAACAGGACATTTAGTTAAAGCTGCCCATTCTCCGTCCCCAGAGAGCCAGTAAGGCGTTTGCCACACGGCGCAGAAGAAAAGTGCAAAGACGTACAATATGCTCCAGATGACAGGATTGTTGTACGTCGAGGTCCCTGGATGCAGTGGGGATGGCAGGCCGCGCAGCGTGGAGCTATGTCATGCCCCGCTGTATCTCGCTAATAAGCTGTAAGTAAGAGCCTGAGCGCCACTCACTGCTTTTTCTCTGTTTTATTAGCAGCATAATAAGGAAACATTCAGCCAGATCAAGTTTCCTTTAAAGGCTATAGAAAACTCACCTCCCACTCCCCTCTCCTCAGCCCTGCCCTGCCCCTGGAGCTTAGCTTGTTTTCTGGCATTGTTCGGCACGAGACGGAGGCAAATTGCAGGCAGGGCCGCAGCACACTCCCAGTGAACCTGTGTTTATGCAATAAATCAATGCGAACTCATGCTGGCATTTTCCGTCTCAAAACATAATGTTGCTCAAGGTGAGCCGGATGGGGGGGAGAACAGAAAAAAGCGGAAAGTTTCCGCCTTGCCTCAATTGTTCGATTAGTTCATTCGATTCAACGTAGCATAAAGAAAACACATTTTTGCTTTGTTTTATATTTGTTTCTCTCTCAGGGCTAAAAATAGTTAATATTTTGACAGAATTATAACCAGTTGGAAATGCAACAACGTGCAGTACATCGGGAAGCCTCAGCATTCTTATTCATGTCGGTTTTGCATCTGCATTTTAAATGTTGTATGACTCCAAACAGTAACTAACATCGTAAATAAGCTTCTGTACCCGATTTGTACCAGTGGTGACTGCAAAAATAAGCCAAATAAATGAAATTGTATAACGAATGCTTCTCTGCCTAAAGTACAGCAGCACAAACACCATGTGAAATGTTGCATATTAATTTGACTAATACCTAAACAATGCTTCCTTGAAATTAATATATTCATTTTGTCTTTGTTTCTGAACAGGCCTCACCCTTATTTCTATGGCAAATGCAGTTTTGAACGTGAAGGCATGAAAGTCAGTAACTATACGAGTGAAACAGTTGTTTATTATGTAGTATTTTTAACAACATGGTCAAATTTACTGATAAAGGAAGATTAAAGAATACAGGAAGTGATTAACTTTGTGTCTCACAAGACAAATAAATGTTAATTTGTTAATATGTTTCAGTAAATACTGTATCTCTGTGTTGCAATATCATGTTTTTTTACTTGACAGGTAACATTTATTATATAAATGAATTCTTTGGGTGACAAAGACCTCGTGAACAGTAAGAACATCAGGACTGGGTTTGCATTCCAGCTAGAAAAGCTAGCCACATCGTTCTTTGGACGGTTACTTTCTTTTTTAGCATAAAACATTGTTTACTGTTCTGTCCTTGGTGAAATAAACTTGGATTGAATTGAACTGAATAATTTCTTGACTAATTTATAGAAAAAAAAAAATTATTTTATTGCTGTCGGTTGCCGGAGGGATTTGGCAGCTCCAGTTTGGTCTGAGATGTTACCCTTTGGCTTCGTGGTATGCTGGAGGATTTTGCTTCTGGCAAACCTGTGGTGAGATATTTTGTCAGCTGGTTTACGGATGTGTTTGCTGTGCATGTGTCCAACAAACCTTTAAAAAAAAAACGTACTCAAGACTACACCACTGGAACCACACTTCTGTGTTTTTCCATTAGCACGTTGCTAAAAGTTGCTTTGACCAGGTTCATATCAAAGTTTCTGGATGAAACCTGAGGAAAAAGAAAAAAAAAAGAAAAAAAGTTCTGAAAAGAACGTCTGAGTCTGAAAAGTAGTTAAAATATTTCTTTGATCAATTTTTAATCCCCAGTTAACCTTCACATTCTCCCATACGATCTTAGCTGGACACTGACCGCAAGGCGAAAGCACTAACCACCACACAATCACCTCGCCTCCAGGATCAAACCTGAATCTTACCTAACCGCGCTCAGGAATGTCAACATTGTACTGAATTTCGTCGGCTCTTGGTTTAAACCCCACCATCTCAAAGTTTGGACACAAACTAAAGAAAAAAAAGGAGAGGAGAGCACTGTGAAGAAGTATTTAATTATTCACAAGGTACCCAAATGCAGCAGGGTTTCACTTCAGATTTCTAATTAAACCGTGTCATCCTGGCAGCAACTTACCTGGTATTTGTTATCAGTGATAATGGCTCCTAATGGTGCTTGGTTCTGACTAATAGGAACTTTTTCTAGAAAGACAAAATGCTTCAGTTCAGCATTCTTACCTTGGCTGAAACCGGTTAAATTGTATTTGCCAGTCTGGGTCAAATGCAGCTGTCAGCACCAGCCTTAATGAAAACATTCCAGCGCAGATCTCTCTTTTATTTTTAACAAAGTGATGAATAAGCACTTGCTGGTTTTGCTTGTTATGTGCAGGCACAATTTTATTACTTGCAATAAGAAAAGCTAATTATTTTTTTTCAGTTTTTTTGTTGAGAAAAGCATTATTAAAATCTATTTTAGTGATAACTTATCCTTGCAGGTTTCATGGGGCTGGTGGTCATCTCCACTGATCACCAGGCGACACGCACAAGGCTGCTAATCATAAGGGTGTATGTTTTCGACATACCATTTTGGTATGTTTAAAGAATTCCTATTGTTTTCTTTAAAATTTGCTCATGTCTTTTGGGTTGAGTCACTTTTAATCAGAAACAAACATCTTAAGGTGTTTTCACACCTGATGGTCTGGCATTGCAGCATTTGTTGCAATGGAGCTGATAGCGAAAATTCAAGCTGGAAGACTCCGCCCCCTCCGTTTGCCCATCGGCGTCATGCTCATCTCCGACCTCAGCGCTGGACCTCACCCGGCGCGTCCAATCATCAATCAAGCTCTGCATAAAAGGATCCACACCCAAACCGTCAGCTGGTTCCCAGCTGCGTTCAACCCACCACCTCCCCTTCTCCACCCACATCCTTCGGTTCTCCAGGATGGCACCCTTTCCAGACCTCCACCACCAGTGTCGGGGCCTCGGGGGGAGAGCATCCCTAATCAGTTATCGGGATGTTCATAGAGTTCACATCAAATCTCAGCTCAAATCAGCTGCCGGGGCCCGAGCACCAAAGAACTGTTATTCATTCCTGTCATTAAAACTTTTAATTGTTCCTCTTTCTTCGTCTGAGTCTCTCCAGATTGAATTTTCAGTTGTGGTTTTTCTCACTGCTCTGTGTCAAATGATTCAAACAACTGAAAAGCCTGTTTCCCTCTTTGCATGTGGTGGCGCCGCAAGAAGAACCACAGAAGAAAAGGATATAAAACCCTCTGGAAGAGAGGTTTTTGTCTCCAAAAACACAACTTCCTTCTTCATAAAATGTCAACAAAAACGGAGTCTCGTCAGATTCTAGCAGTTGTAGGATTTCCCTATCACCTTTGGTGAAACATTACAAGGCATTTCTCCTTCTAGCGGTAAACCCACACATTTGTTTTGATTGTATTTACCCAAAATGCCCTGCGTTACAGTTTGCTTCCTGCTCGTGGAGTGATCTGCGGTCCAAATGCATTCACGTTCGCTTTCAAACCGCACCAGAGTTCACTTCAAACAAAACAAAACCTAGATTTGTAGGCGGACCAGCGTTGATGGTCACATTTGCTTTGGCTTTTATTTACCCTCATAGTAAATCTTCTTCCACCAATTAGTGGTGACAACCCTTACACTGTGAGATGTTCGAAAATGTTTGGATGACAAATCTGATAAAGCGGGACAAGCTGTCAGAGTTTTCCAACCACTGCTCAACTTATTTTAGGTTGTTTTTCAGAGACAAAGAAGACTTCTGAAAGAAGAGGCTACATGTCCATGGAAAAGCTTTGGTAAATACAGCTGTTATATTCTATGCATGATATAATAATTCCTTAACAGCCTGTTGTGTTTTGAGTTATTTTGCCCCACTGCAGTGGAAACATGCCGAATGACTCCACGAACACGGCGGCAGCCTTTGTCACCTCACATAATGAGACCTCGCCAACAACCAAATGAGTCGCTGCTTTAATGAATCCCCTTGTTGAAAGGGATTCGCAGCTTCTCTGTGGCTCCAACAACGGGAACAAATTTGCCAGCCATTATCCGCTCAACCTTTGCACTATTTTCTTGTGATATTAAACTGAGAAAACAAATCACTATTAAAACAAACAAACAAACAAAAAAATCTATAATCAAATATATTCCAAGCTTCGCTTTTGTGTCTTTATCTGGCGGAATCGTGGAGGAACGAGCTCGATCGGATCGTTGGGCCTCAATAAACGGAATCGGGAGGATTTTGCGCAGCGCTAAACAGCGCAGTTTGCAATGCGGTGAGAGCGGCTGAGCTCTGGTGTTGCTACATCTGACTTCCAAACGTATCTGATCAGCTGTATTAGTCATTTTTAATCCCTCTGTATTGTCATGCTAATGAAGTGACAGAAAGAAGTTCAGCCGTGCTTTGCAATCAGCAAATAAACAACATGAGCGGTCAGACCCACACATTTCCTCCCATTGTGCACGGCCCTGTCTCTTCCTGTCCTGCACATGCCACAGGCTCTCTGCTTTCCTTCAAGGTGACTAATTTCATTTGCCTGATTTGACTGACCTTTGTTTCGATGATGATGATTTCCTGTCCTGATGCTTCGGTTAATGCAGCAGACTGAGCAAATGTATCCCTGCAACCAAAGCATTTTCTTCCTCAAAGAAAAAAAAAAAGAAGAGAAACACAACATGATGCAAATCCAAATCCTAAATGATTAAAAAAAAAATCATTGATGCACAAGTTCAGTTTTCCAACAGTCAAAAGACCTTACTTGATAATTCAACATAATGAAATATGGGTAACACTTTATTTGAAGGGGTGTGCATAAGACTGACATGAGACTGTCATAAACATGACATAAAAAAACATGAACATGAACGAGTCTTTATAAATGATCACTACTGTTGTCCTGAAATGTCATTTAGTAAAATAAAGACACCTTTAATCCAAAGTTCCATTAAACTTGTATTAAAAGTGTCATTAATTACAGAATGACACTTCATGACAACAGTCATAAACATTCATTAAGACTCTGCCAGCACGCCTAGGTGGGCCCCATGTGGGGAAAAGGAGGGCAGGCCATATGGGTCCCATATGGGTTTGTCCACGGGTTCCACGATGGCTCCACATGGGTTTGTCCATTTAGGGCCACAGCCCACATGGGCCCTATATGGTGGTGGCCCACATGGGTTTGTCCATTTAGGGCCCATGTAGGGCCCATGTGGGCTGTGGCCCTACATGGGCAAACCCATGTGGAGCCATCGTGGAACCCGTGGACAAACCCATATGGGACCCATATATCAGCCCTCCTTTCCCCCACATGGGGCCCACCTAGGCATGCTGGCTCATGTTCGTAACAGGGTTGTTTTTTTTATTATGTTTAGGACGATATTATGCCAGTCTTATGCACACCTCTACAAATAAAGTGTTACCAAAGTGTGTAAGAATTTGGAAAAGCTAAAATAATAAATAATATGTCTACCATAACAGACTTGTATAAGGGTTATGGACCACAGCTGGCCCACAAATTGTTATGCGTAACTTAATAGTTCATACATCAAAATGGCTTCATTTGCATTAATATGGACAAAATATATCATCTTAGCACTACTGCAGCAGCCAACATCTACAGAATGTGTTTTCACAAACGCCGCTCCTGTTAGCATGTAGCGTTGCGCTAGGTACTTCATCTATCTACACTGCATGTTCTTTACAATATTTACATATGAGAAATCAACAAGTAGATATTATTTAAACAAAGAGTTAAATTTATTTGTGAATGCTGAACTGCGAATCAGCAACTTAATTACACCGAACTTTAACACATACATCAACACACGGTTTACTGACGCTTAGAATAAAATGTAAAACCAGTAAGGATTAGTATGTGTGTGTGTGTGTGTGTAATAGAGTCATTACGCTTCCACTCTCCAGTGTGTAACATTTTTTGTCAGTGTTTTCAAACCTACAACCATCATGGGCTTTTAGCCGGCTGACTGCATAGCACCAGCAGCTCATATTTTTGAAGTGGCGTGGCTGTTACTCCACCATAAACCATATTAACTTAAAACATCTTCATAAAAGCGAAGGAAACGTGACACGGGCGACTCCTGGATGAAAGATGTCACCTACTCACGGAAGGACATTAGCGACTGTTCAATACTCCTCTGTGTCGTCTGATTAAAGAGGACAGGAAGTCAGTAATCGACTGCAGGGAAATGTCGTGCCGGAGCTGAACTAAAGGCATCACTGCATCCGCTGTCATTTCAATCGGCTTCGGGATCTGCAAATCGCTGGGGGAATATGAAAAATGTCCAAACCAAACGAGCGGCAGTGAAAGCTCTTCTCGTTTTCAACAGCCGTAACACAGGGAAAGTGAGGATCTGGTCACGTGCAAATGCAGTGTTAAATTCAGCAAAGCAGTTACTTTTTCTTTTCAGTTATTTTTTCTTATTTGCTCAAAAAAAGAAAAGAAAAAAAAAAAGAGGCTTGCAAACAGATAAAAATGCCAGCTTACACATCTTCGTTCCCTTCTCTTTTGCGTGTGGTGGAACTCCTGAGGGCCATGCATAGTGATCGACCCACAGGAGGAGCGACTTGAACAAAAAGCCCGTCTGTGACAATGACCTGCATGGCAGGCGCGCTTTCTTGAAATGTTTGCATTTGAAAAGCTCTGGGAGATCCTTGTCTGGCAGCTTTCACTCCAAATTCTGGGCCGCGTCCAAATGTATTCGAAGCCGTCAGCTTCTCCTCGTCTGCCCTCAAAACAGATAGCAGTCTGTCTTTCTCTACCAGAAAATTATAGTGAGAGGTCTGTGCATCTGTATCTCTACTGGGGCGGCTCACTGGTGTCGGCTAAAGTCAGTGTTGCTCTTTTGATCTTTTGCGATATCCGCACTGCAACAGCATCTGGATGAATTTTAGCAGTCTAACTCAGCAAGACCATCAGATGTTAATGTTTAGTTGTTGTTTTTTTTAAAAAAATGCTTCCGAAAACTCAAATTTTCTTCCTTTCTTTCTTTTTGTTTTTGATGCATCATTACATTGTTTATTAAGTAGAGACCTGGTTCCAAAGTATCTAGCCCCGATTAAGGCATTTTCAAATGACTGTTATTGAAATCCAAAAAGCAAATTTAACTCTTGCTACATTTTACGTCTTTGGCACCCATTTTTTTTTTTTATCAAAACCACATGTTGTTTTTGAATCCACGGCATCCAAAATTGCACCATAAGTCATGCACTTTATTTTGTAGTTTTAAAAATATCTATCTTTTCCAAGCAGGCATAATGTTTCACACACTGACAGCCACAGAAAAAGAGAGAGACTGTATTGGCTGCCTGTTTGCAGCCTGTGAAAAGCGATCTGCTCTCTGTGCTGCGGCCAGACAGCTGTTGGGGCAGGGAGAGCAGCTAAAATGCTCGTAATAATTCAACTTTACGACATTCTTAGTTAATGAAGGAAGAGAACATTTCTATTAGTGTAAAAAAGGCCTGTATTTGTATAGCTTTTCATCAAGTCTGAGGACTCCAAAGCGCTTTACACTACAATCAGTTCTTCATCCATTCATGCGTGTGCTAACAATAAGCTACACTGTAGCCACAACTACCCAGAGACAGACTGACAAAAGCGAGACTGCCAGCGCCACCAGGAATCTGACCACCAGTAGCGGAGAAGGAAGGTGAAATACCAGGAAGGCTTTCGCCCAAGGACACAACATCTGAGAAAGAATGAGAAGGGGTTCAAATGTTGACCACCTGGAACTACTCTGAAACTAGTCACAGCCTGAACTATCAACAAGTCATATCAAAACAGAGAGGAAACATGCTAATGTTAGCTTAACATGTCAGCAAAGAACTCTGCATGAAGCTAACAAACTTAAGTGTCCTTTACTTCCATGCTTTTCGCTGCATATTAAATGGACACACAGCATCGCCCAGCTCAGCTGCTGTGCTGTGAATCATCAGTCATATTTGTAGATCTAATCCTGAAAGGGATTTAAAGTTCCAGAAACTTTGTTTTTTTTTTCTTGTCATCAAAAGTCCTTTGCGTCCTGCGACTACTCCGTCTGCATCGTCGACATCAGATTTGCTTTTTAGGCATCTGTAATGCGTTTCTACGGGAACCACAGGGGGCATACCAATAAAATAACTGCTCACATGAGTTTTGCCACAGAGTCTTTTGAAGACTTCTCTACTTGAGGAGACTATTGTTATGAGTGGCTGCAGTCTGTGACAGCTCGCAGACTCTCCCTCGGCACTTGTACTTGCACTCAGGAAACCAGACAGTCCTGAGAAGAAAAAAAAAAAGGATTATGCTTTCACATGCAGTGCACCTCGGTGAAGTCGGCACTAGGCCTCTCAATTTAACAAGACCTCGGATGCCTGAACAAATGCCTGGAGGAAATTGGACACAGGAATGCAACCTTGTGTGAGTTTAATATGGCATAGTGTTAAAAAATAAAAACTCATATTTTACACGGTTTTGCAAACGGCAACTGAAAGCCTTACTTTTGATCCATTCAAGGCTTTGCATATAAATAAGGGTGAAACCAGATGTTTACAAACACCGTATAAAAAGACTGATGGCCTGTAATTCTTTTATGCATGCATTCACTTATTAATTCAATAGTGGGAAAAAATTTTATAATTTTGGGAATGCTAACTGACCTGAAAGAGAAAAAGTTTTGATTGGCAGAGAAAATGTAATCAATAAAAAAAAAAAAATGAACAATTGGTTCCTGTGTGCAGTAAATAATTTACTACATTGTGTTCTTGCAATAAAATAATTTGGAAATTTGAATTTTGAAAAGATAATTAATTGACAGGAGACAAAACCATAAAACAGAAAACAGAATGAACAAACAGATAACAGTGATAAAAATTTAAGAGGCATTTAAAGTTTAAGTAAAATGTACAACAGTGGAAAATACTTCAGCCCAAACTATTATAACCATGTAATTTCATTGTTACTTCTCAATTAAATATATGTAATGTAACATAAAATAATCTACATTGTATGCTAACTCTGATTTCAGTACCAATTTGACTTTGTGGCTGAAAATAGTTTATTTAAAATGATTTTTATGTAATACAGAACTTTAAATACTAAATATAAATGAATAAAGCAATAGGCTTTCTTTATTAGTCTGCTTAAAAACATGGCAAGCCCAAATCTATTCAGAACGGAAAGTAGTCTGTTCAAAAAACCAGCAGTGTTTGGACAAAACCTACATGATGCCATGAAGAAGCAGCATTTTATACCATTATTGTACATAAAATGATGCGTTTCTGAGACAGAACAATTCTTGACTTGATTGATTCAGATCGCCTGTAGTCGTAAATATGCCTCACTGACATCAAGTGCACAACTGCAGAAATGAATCTTCTTTCCGAGCGACAGCTTTGCCTCTAAATAAGCCACACCTGCAATATTACAGCTTGTTTTCTCTATCGGACTCTAAACTGCCAGCTCCGTATTCTCTTAGCACAACACGACCCGTGAGTGACAGCTAAGTATATTAAATTTTATTGCCCGGGAATGAAAACTTAGTGAGATAGGACTCTAATCGGGGGGACATGCAGTGGCATTCTTTTACATGGCTGAGGAGCTGAGTCAATGCAGGGCTCTGCTGATAGCAATAATCTGGAAATGGGGCCGGCGTTTATTTCTGAGCTCCGCTGGCCGCAGCTGCTGCCGCTCGTCGGGTTTGGCGGATAAAGAGGTGGCAGCTCAGGGCGGTGAATCAATTTTAGAGGGCGACACGGGGGCAACGTTTGAGGCAACCCGGGGTGAGAAAAGGCAAACTGGAAACAATAGCGCAGCTCCAGATAGAGCTCTGCAGACCATTAGGTCGCTGATCATGATGGGACAGGATGTCTCTGGACACCCCTCACCTGGAGAACCACACAAATCAGACAGCGCAACAGCAGCATGCTCCAGATTTGCTGCTTTCCTTTTTTATTCTTTTTATTTCTATTACTGGAGCAGAGGTGGCCTCTGGCAGAAGAAGAATGTGCAAGAAGGATCTCAGGGAAACAATTTTACCAATAAATGCTGACATATAAAGAAACAAACTGACAGGCTACAATCAAACAATTCGACTTGTGAGACCATCAGTAATACATCCGAGGAACTCTCTCTATACTGATGCTGGGACTGTTTTAGAGGAATTTGCTTGTGGGAAACGGCACCAGTCACATTGAGTAGAAGAACTTATTTGTTGCATCTTCTGATGATGATCGCGCTAAAGTTTTTTGTTTAGACTTTTTTGTTATTTTTACCTGTCAATTTTCAAAATTATAATAAAAACATATGTGTTAAACCTGTCACTAATAACAGAGCAGTAAAGAGACCCTTTGATTCTACTGACATTTGGAGAAACAGCCAATCACAGCAAGGGGGAGGGTCTTAGCGCCATCAATCATCCTCTCTGTAGTCTCTGCTACAGTCAAGCTAGCTCCAAGCCAGAGCCTGACGTGAATGCAAAAGCTAGTTAAAATGGGCAAAATGGGTAAGTTGTTTCTCTTATTAGCACATGGAGCAGCATATACATGAGCCCGATTGACAGCACAAATACTTTCCTCTTGGTTCCGATTGGTTGTTTCGGAACCAGCTTCAATTTTATGATAGCATAAAGTCTACAATATGGTGACAGTTTTAACAAATATGTAAAAAAATATATATATTGTTTTTAAAAGTTACACACTGCACCTTTAACATCAATTTAACAGCTATGTAAAGGCACACTTTAAAGCCACACAATGACTGTGTTGTCCATTTACACACAGATGAGCCGGTCCTGACGTTAGAGAAGGTTAAACACACACGTTTCACCAGCGTCCAAAACATGCTGCACAGGCCTGATGGCTGGTAGGGAGACGCTGATGAGCCTCTGATCTCTCAAATCCTATCTCCAGTAGAAGAAATTAAATACATCCCGCTCTTGAGATGCATATAGCCAGGTAATATCCCTGCAGGATTAGCAGTCCTCTCTCCCAAACAGGCAGCCCATCTATGCATGCAATTAGGCTGGCCGGGGCTTCATTTGTTCCGTTTCTCTTAATGTCAGCGGCAGAAGCCTTAACGGCATCGCCGCTTTCCTATCGCCGAAGTAATGAAAGGCACTCTGATGTTTTCGGGAGACCTGAACTCCGTATTGCTATTCGTCATGAAGGGATTCGTTTTTACCTGGGGTTATGATTACAGTGAGCGACACCCTACATCAAATGTTGAGAAGCAAGGAACTGCAGCTGAAGCCAGGTATTTACATGCACTCTTTAAAAACTCAGCGACTTTTCCCCCCCCCTCGAGTTTTCATGTTAAATCAGAACAAATGTTTGAGGTTACTTAGATCTAACAACTTTTCTCATGCTGAAATGAAAGACATTTTTACGACTACATACATGTCCTTAGTGTTTGGTAACATTGTGTTTGGGTTTCCCTCCTGTAGTCCACACGTAATTAACCTGAACTGCAAAAGTGACATGTTCTGATCCAAATGATCAACCAGGCGCTACAAGCTGACATTCAGAAATAAATGAAGTTTTGAGTGTTTTAGGTGACGTGTCGGTCAAACATTATATGACTAATCACTTCATGTTGACGTGTGTCAAAAAAAAACATTGCATTTACAACAACTATAGGTTACTTTTTCTAGTTTTTTAATCTGCTGAAACTGATTACATTAACCTTTTGATTAAATACTTTAAGAATAAAGAATGTGTTTGCCTAGTAATACTTGAAATTATAAAAACGGGATTTGGGAAATTAGAATCTGGAATTAAAAAAATATTGAATGTGAAAATTTGTGTAAGACTGTTCTTTGAGTGCCACTGTGTCATATTGTGTGTTTTATTTCTTGACGCATTAAAAGTGATTAGGTTAAAATTTCTTTTTAGAAAGTTAAAGTTACAGAACTGCAATAACTAAGTTAATCATGTTCTGCTATTTTTCCCCTCCACAAATAAATTCAGGCCACTCCAAAACTTTGACTTTGTTGACCTTAAGCCGGTTTAAAATTTGGCGTTATGCTTGAGTGAGTGTCCTTTTGGTAGAGCCATTTGTATTTAACCTCTCACTGTCGTATGCAGTGAGGTGAGTGGCGGACGACAGTGTGGAAGTGGAAGCTGAAGACGGTCTGATCAAAAGTCCAGGACACTTGCAGGAGAACTGGGGATAAGAAGCACTTGCAGTGCTGGAGGACATGAAGGGGCAGAGCTGGAACGGATGCAGAGGTGGATGCAAGAGTCCGGCAGGGATCGAGGACACAAGTGAGAACTCATGTATACAGGCAGGGGTAGTCAAGGGGACGAGGAACAGCTGGGACTAATTACGGAGAAAGACGGAGATGAGAAGAAATTCAAAGACAAACGCAGACGAAACCCAAACACCCCAGGGCCGTGACTTTAACTTTCCGAGTCATTTCTGAGATGTTGCTTCTATGTATTCAGATTCTGCACTTTCCTAATTATGCCACTTATTTGGGGAAGTCCGACCGTCTCCTGCAGCGAGACATGCACACAACAAGATGCTGTAGCACCTGCAGTTTATTCTCAGGTTGGTGGAAAGCATCCCGTTTTTTCCTCCACATCATGACCACTGGGCACGTCTTCAACATGTAACATTTTACTTGCATTGTTAAACTTCCTCCACTCAGTGAGGAAGAGTTTATCGATTACTTTTAATTTTTCCAATGTCACGTACGTCAGAAGTTAAAAACCTCGTCTTCTGAGCTTTCCCAAGTTTTTTTTTAAAAGGTACAGTAAACTCAGAGCATGTCAACTTTAGACTTTGAGGAAAACAACATTAATTCTCAAAACCTCTCTTTCATTTGGCAAATTGAGATTATGGTAATCCTGACTGACCTACAAATTAGACGTTTAGCATGATTTCATGTCAGACAAAGGGGAAACTATTTCATGATGTTTAAATGGCGCATGCAGATATCTGGTTTTAACTGATCCACACCACCTATTTTGCATTAACCTGACATCCGGAGGTCTAAACTTATTTTACTTTTGCTTTATAGTGCTGCATAACACCAGTTTTCAAACCTCATCTGTCACGTGCGGCCATTTTTTTCCCCTGTATACCCAGGGTTTGTCAGGGAGATTGAGGTCTCTTTCCAAAAGCGAGTACTTGAGTTCCTCTGAGTGTTAGCCTGCAGACCATTAAAGCGTCGTCAGGCCGGAGCTTTCAGCCAGAGAACTCATACCATTACGAGTTGCCTGTGGCTTCAACTACTGGCCGCAGAATGCCAGGTGATTTAATATGGCTCAAAGAAAGCGCATTTTATGGATAATCCTCTCTCACTCGTAAATATCAACAGCCTCACTGTATTCTTCATGCCCTTGTTCTCTGTTCTCTCAGCTGGAGGGGTGGTGGAGTTCAGGGAGGAACGACAACGTGGCAGCGCCAAAAAAAAGAAAAAAAGAAAAAAAAAAGCAGGTCTGAATATTGAAGCCTGAAGTAAGGGCATGCATGATCTGTTAGGAAAAACACTGCAGAGGATTAAATAGAAAGCTTATATTTTTGATGAGAGTTTCTTAACTTCCAGGTTTCCTAAATAGATAAACAGTTTCACCTCTTGGGGGAGAAAATATAACATCTTGAACTGCAATCCAACAAAGTCCCAGAATGCCTCTTAAAACTTCTCGTTCAAGTTCTTAAAAGTCGGCTAGTAAAGTTTTGCATGTTTCAACAGGTATCTTGACGATTTATCTTTGGTGATAACAACCTAGGGTTAAGGTTGGAAGGCCTCTTTGCCATAGCCCTGATCTTTAGCTCCCAGTAGAGTTTCTCTAGCAGACTTAAGAGACTCTGGTTGGGCTACTGGAAAATCATAACATTGATGCCTGAAACATTATCTGACCTTTAGTAAATTAACTTTTAGCAAAACTGATCAGAAATTAGGCCAAGCTACCATCAGTTGTAGCCACTACAAGTACCAAACTTGATGTGGTGAATACATATCAGCTCCACTACATCAGACCAATTGTTATTACTGGGTTATGACTGCAGCAATTGAATAGAACTTGCAGTTGCCCCAATGTACGGAAAATATGGCACATCGGATTTGTGTTGCTCATGTCACAAAAACGATACGCGTCAGCTGGAGATAAAATTACAAATGCTACATTACCAGATGCACAGGAAGCCAATGGTGACATATTATCTAGGCAGCAAATCTTGTTATGCCACCCAAACAAAAGGGAGATACAGAACAAAAAGATGAGGTTTAGTCTATTCATGTCCAATAGCTCGCAGGTAGTCGGTGCTAAAAAAGGTCTTTCTTCTTATGGAAGAAGATTGCACTTATCAAAGCACTGCAGCCAGCAGGTCACATGGCGTACCTGAATACATCTCATTGCATAGCTGCCTTAATTAGTGATGTGAGCTGAGTGCAATAAAAGAAGGTAAGCAGAAGTAATGTTGTTCTTCCTTTCTATCTTCGGAGGCAATTATGGCTCCAGCCCTTAACAGTAAAACAATGTCTGGGGAAAGATGTATAAAACGTTAAGAACATATTTTAAAAAGTTAGAATTAATAACAAAATAATCTGTTTGAAAGGTTTATAATAATCCAAGTGATTAATTAGAGAGGATGTTTTTTTTTTTAAGAATTACATTCTGTGGGTGTTTTTTATAGTTTGTATTCTTTACCTTAATCGGAAACATGTCGAGGTAGTGTAAAGCTCCTGCCGAGTCTCAGCCGGCTGAGCCCAGCAAGCTGGCAGGTCTTGGAAGTGAGTCAAACTTTTGCCCTATGATCACAGTTCTCTCCCTGAAGGGACAGAAAAAGATGGATTTGGTTTTTGAAAAAGGCGCAGAATCGTCCATCTAAGCACATTAAAAGCAGAACTAATTAGTTTCCTCGTAGAATCTCACTGTCACATCTCATTCGACCAAGTAGTCCCAGAGGTTTTTTTTAATGATGGCACTGATATGTAGCGAGAAAGTCTCTGGAAGCCTTTTGACAGTTTTTGGGCTGTCAAACAGAAACCACAATTCAGACTTTAAGACTTTTTATGCACGTCAGTTTAGAAAGCAGATGTGAAAAGCCTGGTGATTGACAATGAAACGCAACAACCTTCAGGGATTGCATACAAAATAATATGGATGAATTCCTTATTTACTTATAGGCATCCGCAGCTGCACTTCTGCGGGAGAGCAAGTCTGCTAACAAAATGACACCTAGAGATGGAGGAATTGTTAATTTACTGCAGGGTCCCACAGCAAAGTGAAAAGTAACGCTGAAGAACCGTTGAAGAATATCTCAAAGCCACGCGCATTCTTCTTTTTTCTAGCTCTCTGTGTCAACAACAATAGGTGCTATACACAGAGCTGTAACCATAGCAACTGACTGACAAAAAAAAGCTCCACTGGGATATCAGGATTCAGCGCCAAAAAAAAACAACAACAGGCAAACAGTTCCCACACAAAGAACAGAACATTCAGTCCATCACAGTAACATGTTTTCAGGCTTGATGTCTATTTTCCCATTATTTATGATCACCTGAACACATCGGTCGTTGATTAGCTAATTTAAACACCTTCTCTAATGGTGATCTGTCAGAGAGTTGGAGCGTGGGTTTTTTTTTTTTGTTTGTTTTTAATTGAACTGAATCACACCGCATGCAGCACATCTACATGTTGAGGTTGTCAAAGTCAAGCTAGCATTGCTAATGTACTTCCCTCTTCCTCGTTCTTTATTTTCTTATTAAAACTTTTCGCTGACCTGTGAAATGTGACACACTTGGACCTTGCTATCCAGTTGTCATAATGCCAAAACCAATGTTAGTCATTGTTGGCCATAAGTTTTTTGGATCTTGCTCATGAAGTCTATAGTCTCCAGTGGATCAGGATCACTCAATGTGAGCAATCAGGAAGAAAAACAAAATATTTGGTTAAGATTTTATGTAATAGTCCAAAAGAATTAAGAGTACATAATTCCAACTGGAAGGAACAGGATATGTGGTTTTCAAACTTTTTTTCTGAGCAAAACATCTAAAAGGTGTAACATTTAATTTTACTCCCTTACTCCCGTAGCCTGAAGCAGAATCCATTTCAACCAACAGCCTTCAGAAGTCCCCTCATAAGTAAAAAAGTCTGAGAAGTAATAAAACTGTTCAGTGAAGAACCCAGGAGTTTGAAATTGAGCAAAAAAAATTGAGCAAACAGATCAGCGTTTAATCCATCATCCAAACAACGGAAGGAGTTTGGCACAACTGCAAACCTTGGAAGAAATGATCATCTACCGAAGCTGACAGGGCAAGAAAGAAGTTGTAGAGATTTATCGGTCAGCTGGGAGAAGCTGACCGATCAATGAAGCTTGACGAGAAAACCATTTGTCATGCACTCCAAAAATCAGACATTGCTGAAGAAGTGACCAGAAGAACACTGTAGTTTAAAAAAAAAAAAAAAAAGCAAGTTGCATTTGCAGACTAAAGCACATTCATATGTTAGAATGGTTCAGACCAAAATCCTCTGGAGACACTGTGCCAAAAAAAGAAAAAGAAAAATCAATGCCCACAGATGCTTTCCATCCAATTTGACTGGCGGATTTTTGCTAAGGACAAGAGAAAAAACCATCACCGTTTGTGATAACAGAAGAGAGATACGGAAGAAGAGTCATTAAAAGACGATTCCACAAAGTACTGACTGGAAACATAAAAAAAAAAAAAAAAGATATATTATTCAGATTAACTTCCACTTCTACTTTGCGGTTGTCTATCACATAATTCCCCAAATAAGCTATATTGAATTACAGGGTTGTAACCTGCAGCATATGGAAAAGTTGACGGCATATGAATGCGATGTCCATCCATCAGACAACGGACACATGATGCTTCCACCGAACCCGACGCCTCCGCATCCCTCAGGTACTTTGACTTCCAATATCGACTCCACTTTACAACACAACCCCATTTTAAAAACCATAAATTATTACCACCAGTGCCTTTTTATAGTAACAAAGCTTTCTGAGGAGAAGTGAACTAAACCATAACAAACAAAGATCAAGGCTGTGGTTTTGGCTCACAATTTGCAGCGTTAAGCTGTCCTCATGTATTTGACTGTAATCTCGGAGAAGCCCGTGGGCTTCAGTGTGACTCTGAATATGAATCAGGGACATCCTTACATGTGGTCAGTCCCATGCTGATGAATAATAGCAGGCTGTTTATGCTTTCCTTATTAAACTGACGTTGTGTGTAGACATGGGCGGTAGATGCCAGCAGGACAGCAGCGTATAAATAGGGATGAGAGGCCATTTAGGACGGCAAAAAGACACGAAAAACACGACTTAGCATCACATTAATATCTCCTGTCAGGAACCTTTACTTTATCTTTGCTGGAGGCACAAACACTTGCGAGGAAGATGTACAAGTGCTGCGACTAATGGAAGGTTATTTTGACATGCTGACCTCTAAAAGTCTGACCCTTAAAAGTCTCACTTATTTAATTATGTTTGTCTGCTCAGTGTTAATGAAATAGTGTCTACCACTCTCCTGTGGAGCTGCTGCACACTGCCAGCCAGCTGCCTGAGAGAGGGCTGGGACAGCTTACGCTTGACAAATTCAAATGCTTGGAAATATTTCGATTTAAGAAAAAATCACATGCAGTTGGGGTTTGAAAATGAAAGGAATGCAATGTATTTCTCTTAAAAAGGTCAAACGACTGCAGGCTAGCTACCGCAGAAGATAGCCTGACTAATTATGACTGCATAATTATTTCACATGAACAGGCTAAGCGATAGATTACAATTACTTGTAAGCATTTTGAATGAGAAGTTAATAAAATGACTGTTTTCATTTGAAGAATCACATTTTCTCTCCACGTACTAATTATAATAATTAACCTTCCATGCTCTGATTTGTCTGCTTTTCTCCAAAACCCGGCCCAAAAATAAGTTTCTAATCATCATGATGGGTGTTGTAATTTCACAGAATCCAACTTCAAAACATTTTTTATTGTAAATATGATGTAAGTCAAGGCAAGTTTATCTGTGTGGCACATTTCAGCAACAAGATAGCTCATAGTGCTTTCATACAAACAATCATCAATTATGAAGCAAGAAACAAACATTACATTTTGTCAAAATCATCAAAGGCATCTCCAGACAAGAGGGGTTTAAGTCTCGATTTAAAGGAACTCAAGTTTTTTTCTGCCGTTTTCTGGAAGGTTTTCTGGAAGTTTGTTCCAGATTTGTTGTTTGACGTAATCAGAACATGGAAAAAAAAGAAAAATCACAGTAAATTTTAAAACATATTGACTAGTATTTGGTGAAAAGCAAACATCCACGCAACAGAAATGCTTCTAACGATTTTGTTTTCAACCAAGCCAGCAGGCAAGGGGAAACACATGTGGTCAGTCACATTTCTTGATGCTGACCATACGGCGAGTTACCCAGAGTGGCATTAGAAAAGTGAGGAACACAAACGTCAGATCAAAAAGAAAAGAGAAAAAGTACAAAGATAAGCATACCTCTCAGCTGGCACCAAGTTTTCTATTGCTTCTATGTCTGTGCTGCCAACTGGGGTTTGATATCCTCTCATGTTGAGCAGGAACGCATCGCCTCCTTGCTGTCGGGAATGGAATGACATGCTTTGTCTCAGATTTCTGCATTCATAGCACTAATGCGGACATTACCACTAACAATCTGGAAAGCGTATGCATGGGCTTAATGGCAGCACACACTGTCGCATTTCCTACTCAAACCTCCTTAACAACTAATATTGAAATAATTACTGATTCAGCCACAGGGTAAAAGTTGAGAAGTGAAAACATGCTCACTTTGTCAAAACCCATGGAAGCACTGCAGGTACAATCAGCCCCATAACAAGCTCTCATGTAGTTTAATAGATTTAGTTAGGAGGTACTTAAAGCATCCATTACTGATATAATTACTGTTGTGCTCTTGCAGACATCCTCCAACAAATCTAATAAAATACTCCCTATTTGATCTCTGCGTTGTTATAAATTTCACTTATGTGATTTCAAGTTGGGGCAACTTGTCTAAATTCTTTGATTTAAAAGATAGAAATGGAGTTACACAGATTTGATGTGGTATTTTTTTTTATATATATATTTTGTCACACTCATGATTGTAAAAACATATCGCGTCAATATCCTTAACACAAATTCAGACAGGCTGGGAGAAGCTGAGAAGAAAGTGGATTTCTGTCATCTTAAACCACTTCAGGTCGCAATAACATCACAGGGTAATGGGAACATTTTTTTCTGTACCTTAAAATACTTGGCATGGTGGTTATTTATTCAGATGTCGATGGTTATTCACTATGCAAATGGAGGGACAAGGGGAAATACCACTGGTAATTTTACCTGGTGTGGCGAATGGAACATAAAAAATGTTTAAGGTAAAACAGTGGTGTAAAATGCAAAAATATTATAGATGATCAAGTGAACAGTTATCTAAATGTTTATTGCACATTCTTACTTTTGTTACAGAGTCATCCTCAGCAATAATTCTTTGCTGTTTCACACACTAAGACCATCGGTGGGCCTGCCTACTGTTCATCTGTAAATGCTTGATAGGATCATTAAATGTTCTAAAAAAAAAAAAAGTGTTTCCACAAACTGCAATGCAGATGTTTGAGAGTGGATTTGTTTTAGGACATTTGGAAACCACTTTGATCTGGACCCTCCAGCTAGTGGAGACCTATATGCTACATGAAGACACCAGGACAGCTAACAATGCGGTATTCTTCTTCCAAACAACATTTAATAGGAGAGCGGTCAACGTTACCATACCAACACGTGCGATCAGTCTAAAAAGCTTACTCTTGACATTACACAATGCAGATTAACTGAATGACCTATTTTGACCCACAAGCCTCTCTCCAGCGGTCTTGTACTGCGGTCAGCAACGCAAAGCTGCAAATGTGTGTAAAAAGATGAGCACAGTCAAACTGATGAGCTCAGCAGTAAATCTCCTTTCGAAAACACCAAGGTGGTATGTACACTTTGCAACGATGAGTTATTCTTCCACCGAAGGACAACTTGTTTATAGTTAACACTTCTAATTTGAATCAAAATGGTGCCTTTTAAACCTTCCTGAATATGAAAACATGGAAAACAGATTTTTCAAATGTGCTTGGCTTGAGAAAATCAAACATTTTTCTTAAATTACTTGCATTTTTGCTTAAAAAGTTAAACACGGTGTTTAATCGATATTAACCATAGCACTAGAGCGCAATTAATCTGATTAAATGTTTGAACCAATTCACAGCACTATATAACGGAGGCTTCCAAATATCTCACGGTAGTTATTGCTCTGCAACAGAGCACCGCCGTCATAACTTGCAAAGCCATAGCAAGATTAAAAAGTTCCAAAAAACCCCCACAAAGTTTGTCGTTTTAAAGCAGTGTGCATTGCAAAATGTAGCGCATTTTTTTTGCATGTCATTGTCGGGCCTGCAAAGCGTTTTTAATGCATCATAGAAGAGCATCGACTTCAAGGAAGGTCATCTCTGCTTTGCCTTTCTGCATATAAGACGTGTAAATCATGTATGCACACACGCAGATGAGTCCGGGCTCGTCCACTCTGCACCCAGACACCCACTCCCTCGCAGGGGCCTAGATAAACACTGGCACAGATGAACTCCTGAGGTTATCCTCTCGATTCCCTCGGGTGCACGTCAAGGAGATTACACCGTCAATGAATATGCAAAGAGGAAACCGGGAGAAATGACAGGAACGGGGGGCCCGAGCAGATAGTGTCAGGCTCGGCTAATATTTCAGCGCATAATGATGTCATCTCGGCGCTTGATCACTTAACAATTGAGTGACTGCGAATGGTGCTTTATAGCTGCAGCCTGTCTTATAAGGTGACTCACACAGAGAGTACGTCTGAAACCGAAGGAAGGTAAAAGAGTATACAAGAAAAACAGAGGTTGCATGTCCTTATCGGCAATCGGCAAGTCTTTTAACTCTACTAACTAGCCTCTTGGAGGTCTCAGAAGTGTGTGGAGGGATATAAGAGCTGGGGGGGATAGAATACACAAACGAGTGCAATGACGCCTAGGAACAGCAGTCCCAGTCTATACAGAGCCAAATCATTGATCAAGATCGTGTCTAAATGAACTGCAGGGAAGGCGACAGGGTTATCGCCTTTCTCCCTCAGAGCTGGGCGCAGACAGCAGACTCGCATTATGTCTGAAGCAGAAAAGGTCTTCGCATGCTCTTGATTGGCTCATGGCAAAGAAAGTTTTCTTACCTCAGTGCAGAACTGAGGTAGTTCATGTTGCTATAGCAGCTGCTATCATAAAACGTCTTATTTTAAAAGCCGACAAGAACGTTTATGGGGTTTTTTTTGTTGTTGTTGTTGTGTTGTGCTGACCTGAGTGTCAGGGATTTGCTAGAGAGACACCGAATGATTTCAAAAAGATTCTTCAATTTATTACAGAAGAGTAGAAGAAAAAAAAAAGTTTCAAAAAAATGATACATTGGGCCCAAAACAGAGGTCTACATAACGGGCTTCAAACTCAGAAACACAAAGAACTCAAGAACTCAACTCATGAGGGAAACTTAAACTAGGCCGATCAGACCACTGCACACACACAAACGACTAACAAACAAACATAGGAAAACTTAATTAGCAAACACAGAATCATACTAAGTCATTTTTAAATAAAACAAATACTACTGGAAGAGAACTAGCATCCCAAAGCAAAAGAAAAACAGAACCAGTAACTCAAAACTAAAATAAATTTACATGTTATTCAAAATTTAGCAAACTGACAAAGTTAACCAAGTGTGTGCACTGCAAAAATAGTTAATGAGAAAGTCAGGCTAATAAAAAAATAATTTGAATTGAAAATGAACATCTAAACTGTCCAGTGGTTAACATGTAAACTCATTTTACGGATGAAAAACAGAAAACAAAACAGTTGCCATTCAACATCATCTGTGGTGTGTGACAGCAGGGACAGGTGACGCAATGCGAGTTTCAGTCAATCACTTTTGCACATCTAGAAATGGAGATCTTCGCCAATTCCTCTTCGCAAAGGATCCTTCGCTCAATCTGGTTTCTTTCTGGATCGATTGTATGAGCTTTAAATATTATCCAAAAGAAACGCCTCCAACTACCACTGCCATTTTTCACCATGAAGACGATGTGTTCAGTTTGATGTGCAGAGTTGGTTTTCTGCCACAAACAGCGTTTTGTACGTAAACCAAAGTTTGAGTTTGGCCTCATCTGACCAGAGTATCTTATATCAATCCAGGTATTGGAGACAAGTATAAACTAGGTTTCAGTGAGTATGAATGCTCTATTAGTTTAACAATTCAAACATCTCAAACTCAACCTCTATTATTAGGTAAGAAGTATTTCACTCTCATATCCAGCCTGTTTTTGTCCCTCCCTCTAAACACACACACACACGCACACACACACACGCACGCAAACAAGCTGATTTTCCGTTTTGGTTTTTTCAGTGTCATTTCATTGCGAGGCAGCTTAATCTCCAATGCCCGTCACTAAATCTGCATTGGCAGCTGTGATTAAAAGAAAATAAGATCACATGTCAAGCAAATAAATGAAGATTTCTGCAGTAACCCAATATTGAGACATGCAGATGCAACATACTGATGGAAAAGAAAATATGCTCTTTAGTCACGGTGCTTAGTCATCTATTGTGGATATCATCTGTTATTAGGAGTTTCCTCGGGGGGATTTAACCACATTTGGCTGAAAGATGCTGCCAGATAAATCCCTGATAAATACTAATTTTCTCTATAATTGGCATTTGCTCCAGGACGTCTTCACTAAAAGGATGCTTTTGAAATGATTTTTTTTTTTTAACATAAAAAAAGGAAACAATGACCTAACATGCTCCTCTCTCGGTTTCCTCACTCCCGTTTTTCCTTTCTTTGGCACAAGGGAGTTGCTAATTAATAAGCTACAACCCAACAGTTTTATGTTGATTTCATTAATTAAGATGTTTTCAAAGAAACATACAGAATAATTTTCTGCTTAAACTTGACAAGCACGCTGAACTCCACCTGAAGGCTCAGGCGCTAACATAAGTTATGCTATGTTAGCGCCTACGCTAACATAAGTTGCGCTTCCATTACAAATGTGCGCAAATGTTTGTCAGTATTCAGCTGACGTTGAAAAACAAAAAACACAATTTCGCAATTGTGGGGTTTCCATTAAACTAGAAACGTCCTCAGAGCGTGATTAGGCTTGTTAAGTTAATGAATATCAAGGCAGTGACGCTAGCACTCATCATACTGCTGTGAGTCTTGGTAGCTCATGTTTTTCTCATATTTCTATTGTATGTGGATTCTTATTTGTATCTTATCATAAACTTTGCCTGGGTAAAGAAATACCAGAACCTTCTGAAACAACGTTATTATCCGACAGATTCAAATCAAAGCTCTAAAGTCACACAGCCATTGACTTTTGCATTGGAATTATTTTAAAATTGCACAGAGGCATTTGCAGTCTATAGTTTTTCTCCCTTTGCAACTCTGCAGGTTGTTTTTGTAGCATTTATCGTGAAAGATCTCTTATTGAATTCTTTACCTCCAAATATCAGACGCCTGAAACCTTTAAAAGTGTTCCCCCAAGTCTTTAGATCGGATTAATTTTTAAACATGTTCCTTGATTGATCTCCTCTGTTATTAGCGATGCCAACAACAGCTCAAACAACATGCTCCATGACTTTATTTCTCTCCACAACTGCGAGGAAACACGGATCGAGGCTCTTTTGTCCTTTGTGTATGATAATTGCCAGTTGTGCCTGTTTGTTTTGCCTTTTGTCTTGACTGAAAAGGGCAGATGAGAGAGAAAGAGAAGAAGGAAAGAGACAGAATGCGCTTCCGCCGGCAAATCCCACAGGTCTTCTACCATCCCACATTGGCATTATATTGAAATATTAAAGGTGAGGTAGATCCGCACCGACATATTGTAAAGCCTGTCACTCTCATCACAAAGGCACTGAGGTGTGTGGAGGAGGATGGAGAGGAAGAGCAAAAGGAAGCAAAGGGAGTGTACAGTCAAAAAAAAAAAAAAAAAACGCAAGGGAGACAAGGGACCTGAGGGTACATGAGAGGAAGAGTGTGCACAGGTAACTGAGAGGCACTGACGGGGAAAGTCAAGGTACAACAAGCAATCAAAATCTCTAAGCCACTGCTGCGAGATGGTGGCGAGCAGGACAAGTGGAAAGGAATCATATTGACACAGGAAGAGGGGAAAGATGTAGAGATCCTGCCTGTGGAGAGAGGCAGAGAAAGGACAGGATAGGAAGGCAAAAGCATATTTCACTGCAACGTTACTATTTTACAGTTCAATTGTTTGAGGCTTGACAGAAAATGTGAACCTGTAGGGTGGGACGTGTCACTGCGACCATCATGTTGGGGCTAGATTATGGCGGAGGGAAATGTGATTGGCACTTAGCACACAGGAGTGATGCCAGGGTTTCCCACCGTGTTTTAAAATGCATAATTCATAATTGAGCATAACAAAAGACCCTGCCACTGTTCAGAGCTCAACAGCCAGCCTTCATTGCTAACAGGGGCACAGCTTATCATTTCTTACACCGCTGCCTTTTTAATTGTGTTTGGACTCGTTGCTCGTGACGGTTACATTCGTTCCCGTGTCATCGTCAAGATATGTGGAGAGTAAAAGCATTTAACTCGAGTCAGAGAAGATGAGGAGTGATCGACTTCGGTCGATGACTCGAGTTGCACCAAAGTTGCAAAAATAAAAGACTAATTCAATTCGAATTGAATTCATCAAGGACAGCAGATTAAAAAATGCCACGCGTTAAAAAGAGCGCAACCGTTTTGTACGTAGGTTTTCTAACCACAGGCTATTTTGCAAACCTACTTCTTGGTTGGACCTTTCTTCAAAAGACAGCAAAATTAAAATGAAAAGCTTCAGCTTTATCAACACATTTTAACTCTGACTTTCTGTTCCTGCTAAGCTAGCTGCATCAATAAGACCCCACACATGCTCAGGCATACTGCACTCCACAGAGCAGGACTCAAAGTGGACGCAAGGTAAGTTTTTACGACCACATACGCGTACTTGACGTTACACAATAAACCACCCGACAGGAAAGCGTTCACATCGAACTGTTTTGGAGGAAACACCGAACTAATAAGGTCGAGAGTCAGCGCAACCAGTGGCAATGACGCACATCAAGCTTGTCAAGATACATTTGGATTGTGGGAAATGAAGGAATTTGTCACGAGAAATTTATACAATCGGTACACCTGACTATGAAATCTCAAACGTCCGTGGAGCGTGTGCACGGAGTGTGAGCGGCTCACAGAACACCGTCAGTACGCCGAGGTATGCAGGAGCCTCAACAAGGACACTTCAGGGTTAAAATGTCAAAACAAAAGCAGTTCCTGCTCCATTCATTCACAAGTTCAACGCAAAGTTTTAAGTATTTTTCCTGCACTACATTTTGCCTCATTCATTGTGTCGTCATTTATACCGTACATTTGAAAAACTTTACTACTTACAATTGAGTACAAAGGTTTAAAATGTCAACTATGTCTCACCATTATTAAAAAATAAAAATAAAAATTCAAGGTCAGAGTTTGAGGACAAAAGCCTCCCGACAATATTTAGCTCAAAATACATTGAAGAAGTGACACGATATGGAGCTGATGATAGATAGGGGTCAACTTAGTAATTTAAAGACAACAAACACAGTTTTATTCGTTCAGAAATTCAACAAAAGAATAAATCCATCATCTTATACCCGCTGATCTATGCAGGTCGTGGGGGGCTGGTGCCTGTCCACCAGCCATAATTGGGTGAAAGGCAGGGGACACCCTGGAGACGTCGTCAGTCCTTCACAATGCAACACAGAGACAAACAACCATCCACCACACACTCAGTCCTGAGGGGAACTTTAGAGTAGCCAATTAACCAAACAGTTAGGGTTTGGGACCTTGAAAGGAAACTGGGGTGATTGGAGTTAACAAGTATGAGAAGATAGAAAGATACCAAACCCAGGCATCTTCTTCCTGCAAGGCAGCAGCAGCAGCTATGCAGTCCAAAACATAACGTCCATTTGTCAACACCCCGTATCTTAACTAGGTTGTAAATGTCATTTCTGCCTTACAAAAGCTCTTCAGTTCCTTCTTACTGTGAAGACATGTCTCCACGACAAGCTTCTTCAAATTTATGGAAATGACAAAACTTAAAATATTTTCCAATGAAGCCATTATTTGGTCGATTTAGATGTAACGTCACACTTCATTCATCTAAACTTTAGCTCCATATGTAACACAATATTATGTATGGTAGATAAAATGCTTAGGACTTTTTACGAGTTTCTCTTGATTTGACTCTGATATTCTTTTGATTCTTTATCTCTCATTAATTTATGGCTTTTGCTAAAGGATGTAATTTGGTAAATGTCCAAGTGAAGGACTAACCTCATCACCAACAGGTTTATGTACAAAACTAATTTAAGTAATTAATACATTTCTTTTGATTTGTGTTGATCTTCGTGGACCTGTTCTGCTCGGGGAAGGACTGAAGCCTGGCTGATCAGTTTACTAATTTAACTTCAGAGTATGTTTTTCTCTTTAATCTCTGGTTGTCTTTGAGGTCACGTGGTCATGTGTTGCCATGGAAGCGAGCTCATAATGAACGGGTGTGTTAAATCGGCAACAAAAGGAAAAAACCAACGGATGTTTGAGTTTGGTCCTTGTGGTAATGCACACAGACTAATATTTACCCCGTAGTTAAGAAAAAAAAAAAAAAGAAGAAGAAGAAGAAATCAGATTGGTCAGGTTTGAAACTCTGGATTAATGCACACTCAGGACACACCTGATGACATACATCCGGACTGTGTTGGATATTCACTGAGGCCGCGACAGATCGCTTGTAATTCAGCATGCTGCTGATCATAGTTGCATACATCTTGAACGTGTCTGTTCATCAATATTTTAAAATGCAATTTTGCAACGTGGCTAATTAGGTTCATTAAATGCGACTGGCTAATTACCGTTCTGTGAGAAATTTTTTTTATTTTTTTTTGGTAGAAATATGGCCCGTCTGGTTTAGTAGTCCTGAAATGGCTTGGTAGTTTTCATCAAAGCTTAAAATGTTACATGATTTAAGTTCTAGCAATGTTTTAGCTTAGTATGAGAACAACATATCAAGTGGTATCAGATCTTATTCCCCTAAAATTTGACGGATTAAAGGGGTGCTTTCACAGAAGACTGCAACATATTGCCTTCGAATAGTTCACCTCCAGCTGCTGGTGGCAAAAAGAATATTCCACCATAAATATTTCCTCTTCTACCTCTTTCCCTCCCTCCCTGCCACCCTCTGCTCCTTTGTTTGCATCTCACAACGGGACCCTCGCTGGGGTTTAAACAACATGAGTCAGATCATCGCTACTCAGATTGATTGTAAAGAGCTGAAGCGGTGATAAATGCGCCACTGCTTGGACACAGATAGGGCACATTGCCTTCAGGAGCAGCATATTTCACCCTTCCAAGGGGCGGATGAAATGCAGAGCGCAGCATCTATAAGAGAGGCTGTCTTTATGGCCTGATTAAGCCATCCGATGCTAGCTGCAGAGCTGCTGTAAAGCTCTGTTGTAATCACAGGGACGGGCCTCGGAATATAAGGACAAGCATTCACCCGTCTCCCTTTGTGTTGGCCATCGGAGTGTGCCATAAAGTAGTAGTATCTGCATTCACGTCTCAAAAATGCTGCCTCGACGCGATCGTGAAGAACCTGGACCTCGCCGACGAGGACGCAGCTTCATTCATGATATTTTGGAGTCTGTTTAACTACAGCATCCCATTCAGAGAGAGACAGATGATGAGATGACGTAAACTGAATTGTCTCCTGTTCAGGCTTTGCTGTCCAGACAATAGAGCAAACTGAAGACTTTTATCATCCAGCTTTTGGTTAAAGAGATAGAGAAGCGATAAATCATGCTAATGGAAATTTTTGTGTTTGTTTTAATTTACCATGTGATTAATTGATTTATTAGTTATTGTGACAAGCCTAGATGCACAGGGATCAAGGGAGCAGGGCAACTAGGAAAATGAACCTAAATGTAACATGTAACTACAGACACAAGGAATAAATAAGCAAACTAGGATCACTGAGAAAGGACTGAATTAAAGTAAAACAGAAGCAAGGCTGATGTACTCAAATTAAGAAACTACAATAACACGATAATAATGGAACTACAATTAAATAAAACACCAAAACAACCCAAGATCCTAATATCACCCTTTAGAAATGTTTAAGTTTCCCAGCTTAAAAATATATCTGCTCTTAAAGGTGGAGGTATTGTAAAGCTATTAAATATTAACATTAAGGTGCTGCTGGTGGCGAGAAATAAAACATTTTGGCCGTTATAGATAATAAGAATGTCTTACCCAGTAATTCTACCCTCTCCTGTTTGGTGCTGTAAAGCATTTGAGATGATTTTCTGACAGCGCTGATCCGGTGCCAAACAATTACTCATGGATTATTTTAACTATAGCACTAATTTATTTATGACAAAATTAGATATGCAAAGCCTGAAATAAACACGTTATAATTGCCAGCGAAGACGGGCACGTTATGAGAAAGCAGAAACTGAAATGATTCAAAAGTTGCCCGCAACCATTCATCAAGGCGCGGAGCGAGCAGGCATCATCTTACCATAATGCACCGTCCTCTTATGAAAAGTTAAAAATCAATACTTCTATGAACGATACCGTGAGGCAATATCGGGTTCTCAAATTGTACTATATGTGATCAAAACCAAGTGCACTTTAAATACCACAGGGTGCTGCAGCTTGTGCAAAAGAAATGTCGCTCTTTTTCAGTGTTTGCGCGCGTGTGTGTGTGTGTGTGTGCGTGTGCGTGTGTTCAAGAAGCATTAGCAAGGCAGAAGTACTTTGGTCCTCAGTCTGTGTGTCCAGACTCTCCGGCTCCGGACGGGGAGCTTCCATGAAGCAGAAATGTCAGCTAAGTGTTTACAGAACACGTGTTAACATTTACAAAAAAACAAAAGTGTTGTTACTCTCAATGGTGACGTTTAGGGAGACGGTACAACTCACTTGATTTGTCTGTATAGAGACAAATACAAACATGAGAAAAATCTAAACGACTATTTCCTGTTGTATGTGGAAGACAAACAGGGTGTTGTATACCGGCTGCATTTTTTTTTTTCATTGCGTTTCCCTGGAGATGCTTGTCTGGATGGTCATTTTTTAATATAAATGTATTCATTTTAAATTGGAAATTGATACATTTTGTGAGCTCAAGTGCTTGAAGCTTTACAAATATAGCAGCAAAACGTGATTGTGCCATAAAAGAGTCGTTTCCTGCGTTTTTGTCTGTGGCACACTGAAATGTTTGAAACGTGAGGCCTGATGTTTAACAGACCTGCAGATGCAACAAATAATTTCACTGGAACCTTTCTGATGGTCGGAAAGACTTTGGGATGTCAACGGATCCCTCTGAGGGTCATAATCCACAGCTGCATGAACCATGCAACATTTGTGAATCTTCACTGGACAAACAAAATGACTCACACTGACGATTCAGCCAGGAAGTGACAAAACAACCAAGAACAACTACTAAAGAAAAAAATAAAGAAAAAGGAGAAACAGATGAAATCTGTAAAAGGGTGAACACTTTTCCACAGCACTGCAGTAAAGTGCTGAACACTTTAGCAGCAAACGGTGAGACGGATTGGTCAGAACCGTTTCGTTTACTCAATTCATAAAACTTCATAATCAAGTGACGACTCCACTCCCCCAGTGGTTAACCGTTTCTCTCCTTTTCCTTTCTTGCCTCCCTTTCATTTCACTTTCCTTGTGTTGCTTATTATCAGAGTCTGTGCCAGACTTTACTTAATCCTCCTAGCTTTCTTGCTCATCCTTGATTTAGTCCTAAATGAGCCGTAATGTAATACAAACTCGATATAGTCAATACAGAAATGCACAAATTAGGTCTCTGATGCAAAACAAGAAAAAAAAATATATAAAGTTTCTACCGTGGACAGCTCATAATGTTTGTGATAGCCAGGATTACCAGCAAAAAACAAAAAAAAAATACAAGATTGGAAATCTCTGAGGCATGCAGCTTGCATCCTCATCGCAACGCATTTCTCTCAAACTGGAGAAACTTAAACCATCCATTTTTTTTTTCTGAATAATTAAAATACCTCTTGAAGCTCTTTTAAAGTATTTCTGTCGTCTTTTCAAACGCCATCAAGAACTTTGAGCTGCTACATGTTTACTAGTATGTTTTTTTAAAACTGGCGTTGAAATTGCGTGCATTGTTTTCTCAGTTTCATGATATGTAAAAACAAACCGGTTTCTGTACTTTCTGTACAAATTGTGAGGCATGTTTAGTTGCCCAAACTCCCCTTCATAAATTATATAAAAGAAGTGAAAAGAAAAACAAAACATCTGATATTTTAGCTAAGCTGAGGTATGTTCTGTTATTTACGCCTACGGGCATTTATTTTAAAATAAAATCCTAGAGTTTTTCCTTTTTACCGATGTAAAAATCGATTGCATCAAAGTGCCTGTGTATGCCCATTCAAAGAAATTTGAATACTTCTTTTAAAAAACAAAAGTAATGAAAACAAATCGTAGATTTTGATGAGCTTCGATAAAGACGTACGTCAGGAAAAAAAATCTTTTTTTTTTTTTTTAGTCACATTTTCTACCGTTTATGGAAACATTTTTAGGTTGAGGATTACAGAAGCTACTTTTTATGTGGGGAGAGGTTGTGAGTTCTTTCATCAACATCCACTCTGTGGAAGCATGGAGATTACACAGAAATCAAATCGATGTGTCAGATGTCTCGATGCCAAAGCGCAGCCCCTTTGCTTCCAGCATCTGTTCTGGTTTTTAGGCCATTGATGTGTCACAAATCTATGTTAGGGAGATAAACATGCTGCCAGCACACTCGCAGGTGTAAACAACCCATCCAGTTATACTCTGAATAAACATTAAGTCAGAAGGAGAAAATGGGTGAATTGACTGAAATTCAAAATAGCAGGAGAAAAATAGTTTGTGGTTGTTTTATGCTCTGCGGCGAGGCAAGTTTATTTTGTAGCACATCTCAGCAAAAAGGAAGATAAACGTGTTTTATACGAAGAAAACATCAAATACACTTCAGCGTTGCGATAAAGGAAATCTTGAATAGAGACTAAAACTAATGACGTTTCGGTTATTAATCGAAGGCGACTCGAAACAAACGAGCTTCAAGAACCCCAGTGTTTCAGCAGTTTTGCAGTTTTCTGGAAGTTTGTTCCAGATTAGAGGAGCATTGAAACTGACCGTGTTTGGTTCTGTTGCTGGGGATGCAGAGCAGAATAGAAATAGATTATCAGAAGTCTCCTCTGAGATTCAGTGAGCAGATGTAAGAAATGTAGAAATAAGCTGAAGCTAAAGTTTATATCCAGCTGATTTTTCTAAATAACGTCATTCCATCTTGTTACTTTTCCAATAGCCTCTGTGGACAATAAAGCATTCCCTGCCTATTCTGGTAGAGTTGTTATAAAGGACAGAGTTTGGGAGTATATCACTGTGTTGGCACCTTTGGGACACCTCACCTTTCTAATCAGTCATCTTATCTCAGCTAATAGCCAAAATAACAACATACCAGTCTGCGTTAACTAGGCTCCGTAGTCAAGTGAGCTTCCCTTTGTTGCAACTCATGCATGTTGCACTGCGTCCCCTCCTGTGTCCTGACAACACTATTAACGGTCTCATGTTTGCTCCTGTCAAATCTTGGTATAAATCCTTTCCTCCTGTCTCCACCGCGTTATGCTGCCATGTTCCCTTCTAGAACTGTCCTCTCATCATTACACAGTTTCCCCGCCTGCAGCCTCATGTTTATGTTAGGCGGTTTTTCTACGTTTGTATTTTTGTTCTTTTTCTCTTCGAAACTAATTTTGGCAATTGTTCAGTAAGCGTAGGAATTTTATCCAACAATCAAAAGCATTTCATGGTTTGTGCGTGAATACTAGAGCATCCCTCTACGGACTCACCGGACTCGCAAGATCTAGTATTCACGCACAAGTATGCAGAGGAAATCCTAGCAGCATAAACACAAACTGTCCGGCGGTAAACTCAAAGCTGCTCACACGAGACTGATGATTCAGTCTTTCATATTTTCTGTGGTGCTTAGCTCCTTCTCTGAGTGCCCACACTGTGTTTGTCGCTAGTAAAACATCTTAGTTTGCATTTGTCCCCAAAGCAGATGGGTTTTACTTTGCCACCGTGTCTCACTCATCACATTTCTGCATAGTTCCGATCAAACTAAACCTCAGCACCTACCTTTGTTGAACAGCCTCAGGGAACTGCAAGCAGTCTGCGAGGCCCCGCTAACTTTACCGTGTTCTAAATACTGCGTACATCATCCGGTCTCACTGTTTAGTCGGATCGAATGCCAAATCGGATCCGTTGTGTCTACTTGTGCGTTGATAAGTCGGCCCCGATTTCCTTAATTTTGGGAGGCCGGCGATCAGTCAACACTTACACACGAAGTCGATCTTATCCACCTTGGCAGAGGTCTAAAACTCAACCACTGTCCTCTTTCTCCTCCATGAGAGAGGTTTGACTGACAGACCTCAAAATAAAGAAAGAAAGAAATTGGCCAAAACCGCAATAGGCAGGTCAGTCTTCATAAAGATCGTAATTGCCGATCGGCCAGAAAACTGCGGGTTTTCATAGGATAATACCTTCAAAGAAATATTTTATATGAAGGCAATGATTAAAGCAACATAAAATGTGTTTAATCATTTCCTTTTGCTAGCAAAGCAGCATATGCAGTAGGAACAGAAGATGCTTTGCAAGTGTTGCACATGCAAGGCCACATTAATGTCTCTTGCCTCTGTTGCTGTATCATGGTGAGCAGGAAATCTCCTCCCCCCAAAACCCCCCAGGTGGCCTGCTTGGCAGTTTAATTTTGTTGAAGTCTTGGCAGATTACGGCTACCTCCGTGCTGCTGTCATGGAGAGCGCAGCCCAGGCAGTCAGTGAGCAGGGAGCCGTTGCATTGATAAGGACAGCTGCTCTTGCAAGATTTCCCTGGAGAGAACAGTGAGACAGGGCCAGCGAAGACATGCTGGACGTCAGGTAAAAAGCTCCAGGACCACCTTCGCTGTGGCACACCGACTGGTGTTCAAGTCCCCCTTATTATCTGATAGGCAGCTTACATGGTGGGAGACCATCAACATTTGATGGCGGAATCAAAGGGCTTACCGGATGTTTCCTGATTGGATTGACTGGCGTTGGCATAAAAAGATCAGACAGGAGATTGATAGAAAAAACAAACAAACAAAAAAAAAACAGGTCTCCTCTGGATTTATTACAAAAAACATTTTTTCTTTTTTTTTTAAAGTCACCACTTCTTGGCTGAGTTTTTAAGCTTCAAAAGGACGACAGCAGAGACAACAGAACACACATGCTCAAACAACGAGGTTCTGGAAGATGACAAAGAGCTAATTTGGTCTGTTTTCAAATGACAGAAAAATGTCCTTAATGAGCTCATCTGGGACTAGTTTGTTTTACAGTAAAAACTATTAGCAATGGCATATATTTAAATACGATACCTTTCAAAACGTCTCCCCGAGGTGTCGTGAACGTCGTTTGATCTCAAACTTTCTTTTTCCTTCCTTTTTTTTTTTTTTTTTTTGTTTAGCCAAAACAAAGAACTTGAGCAAAATGTGTTGGTAATCATAAAACTGTGAGGAAAAATTGCCTTGAAAGTGGGAACACTTTGTTTTTGTTTTTTCTGCATTATTGTGAAAGCCAAGCCGCAGTGCGAACCTTCACTTGGGAGCGTCGCCGGTGCTCTGTCTCAGGATCCCACTGAGTTTCCTTCACAAAGGGGGGCATCGCCGAGTGACTTTGAGGTAATGTCTCCTCCTCCAAAGCAGCGTGAACTGAATGTTTATGCACAGAGCGTCAGTGAAAGGCTGCGTTTCTTTTTGAACACAACGTTTAGCTGTTTTTTTTTGTTTTTTTTGTTTGTTTTTTTTGAAAAATGGCTTCTGCCGAGATTTATTACCATCTGCTTATCGGTGAGTTCTGACGCTCGTGTGGCAGGAATCTTGATAACACACTTCCAAATGCAAACACAAGTGTTGGGTGTTTTGCAATGACTAAAGATGTATGTAGCTGTGAATTATGATATGACAGGATATTGGCTTTTTAAATATGACTACTGGAGTTAAAAAAAAATAAATAAAAAAATTAAAGTAAAAACGTAGCTTTAACTTAATAAGGGAAAAAAGCTATTTATGCTAACCTGACTATAACTATATAGAACCACAGACAGACAGAGACAGAATATTATTAATTGTTTTAACTCTGCCATGTCGCACAGTTCTTAAGCCAGAACAACTGGTGTAGGCCCACGGCACAGCATCTCAATGAGAGCGGACTTTGAATAGGACATTTCAAAAACTTTCATGTGATTTTTCCAACAATTCAGAGTTGTTCTTGCATGTGTCTTTGACCAAAAACAAACACCCCCAGATCACCACACCGACACCACCATGTTTGATTGTACGCATAATACACTTTTTCTGAAGTATTTTGTTTTCTGTTATATAGTGTTTCAAGTGTAAAATAGTAAAAAAGACTAAGTTTGCATTGAGCCACATACTTCACATCAAAATCTTTAGGAAGTTCACACAACTGCAAATAATATCAGTAGAAAATATGATGTGATTATTCCAAAGGTTGAAATATATTTGTGTATTAATTTATTTCTATACCCACAGTTAAGTTGAAAATTATTCATACCCGTAGACAATGTCGAATCAAAGTTATTCTTATTTAACTACGAAGTTTTTTGTGTTAGAAACACAACAGAATCCAACAATTAATAAAAAACCAGGAGCTTAAATACTGAGACAGGTGGAGAAAATGAGGAAGGAACATGACTAACCAATTAGAGGAGATGTACAGCTGTGGCAGAAAGAAATGGAGACAGACTAGTGAACTAATTTCTTGGGTTGTTTCCTTGATGCTTAACCCAACATATTGTTTCATTAGTGCTAGTAAACTCTGCAAAGTCACACATCAAATTTTCAAGGTCTGTTTTGAATTACACAAAATTCACCTTTCTTAAAGGTGGTTTTAAAGTGAAAATAATATCAGCAAACAATAAAGTTGGACTATTCCACATTTCACACAAACAGAATATTCTGTTTTACTGAACTAATAAACTCCAACCTGCACCGTTTTTACACAGAAAACTATGAATCCACATTTGCATACAAATTTACTGACTTACCAGGAAATTCTTCATGAACTTAGTCCAGCCTCAGGGGCGTTTACACATTACTGTCAACTCCACTGCTTCTGTGCTTACAAAATGACGACTGAGTCGCTCAAATCAAGATTCAAAGCCGAACTGCCGCAAAGTGGTGCGTTCATGGAACATGGGCACAAACAATACTTAACGAACAAGGATACATTTTGCTGTGTTGATGAAATCAAACTTGCCAAAATCAAACTTGGCTCCATTCTATTGAGCCCAATGTATTCACATGACAAAATTAAACCAATATTATTTAACGTAGGACGGTGTAACTAGTGGTGAAGTTTAAAGGAGCAGTAGTATGCAAAATCAACTTTTTTGAGCTGTACATCTCAAATTATAAAGTCATTCACTCTTCAAACACATACCTGGTGTGTTGCTTTGACTCATCCATGCATGTTTCAGGTATCCTTGAATCTCCCATGGCAACCATTTGGGACTGCCTTAACACCTGCTCCTGCAATGCCCCATCTATTTCCTTAAATCTCCACCTTGGAGCTTCAGTTCCCAGCCCCAAAACGCTCCTCCAGACTAGTGGCAGCAGCAATTAGCAAACTCTCCTAAGAACAGTTGTTAATGGCATAATGAGAAGCATTGCTGTGACGACGTCCTCATGGCACTTTTGTGACTCTTTGTGACGAAATCAAAAATTTCTTGTTGGAATAGTAAAAAAAAAACAAAAAAGTGAAACCTGCTGCAGCCCATATATGGCCTGCTGCTACATCTGGCTCCACATTTTTTACTCACCATGGTTTGGACAGGTTTGCTGTTTTCGCACATGATCTGCAAGCAAAAAATCTGTTCCTGCGTTCAAGTTCAAGTCAAAGAATTTCCAACCAAACATCTGTAAACTCAACAGCAGCTTTCCCTGTCTTCATCTTAGCGTGTCATTTACCTTCGTATTCATCAGTGTAATCAAAATTGATGTAACATATAATATTAGAGCCTCGGCTAATGGGGCTTGAAATTGTTAAACAGTCGTGATAGAACCATCTGATCTCTATCTATAGCTCACGCTGACGACAGAGCAACTTTCAGGAATTATCGTCCTGCTGGTTTTACTACAGTGATGAACGAGAGCTCATTAGTGTCACCGTACACGATGTTTCTGTGTCTTCCAGTAGCTGCTTGATGCGCTGATGAATGGTGCAGTTTTGGCGGGGTTGCTGATGTTTTTTTTTTGTTTTTTTTTATTGGAGCATGAGACTGTTAAACGTTGCTGTTTTGTCTTTATACCGACGGCTGAACTCTGGAAGACATCTTTTGTTTTTGCACGCCGCTTCATGCAGGCTCAACAGAAATCCAGCTTAATTAGAAATCATGTTTGCTCATTGTCACCGAGGTTTAGAGAAAAATCTGTTTTATTTGCACTAAATTATAATGGAAATGGGTTTCAACAGGGTTTTGAGAAATGATCAAGATTCTTAACGTCTCATCCTTAAAATTAAATTCTCACACTACTCTCTCTCTCTCTTTCTTTCTCTCTCTGGGCCGCCGTAAAATAATTTTTTTATTTGACAGATGTACCAGATCTTTCTCAGCCGAGGACAGTCGAGTCGGTAGTGTGGTCTGAATGGATCAAAACCCCTAAGTGCGTCTCGTGGCGCAGGCTTGATATATTGCCACAGCGGCGGAGTCCTTTTTATATCCCACGTCTCGTAGTGGAGCGATGAATCACTATCACAGACTTCAGCTCCTTTGGCAACTGCCTGCTGGTGTATTGTCGCCCACACATCAACGGCAGCGTGATGGCTCCGTTTCCCTCCACGGCAATAACGTGCAAACACCTTACCGTGTTTTGTCATCCTCAGTAAACATGTTCAGACTTCTTTTGTTTTCCTATGCCAAAAACAAAAAAAAATCTTTTGTAGGTCACAAAGAGGATTTTTTTTTATTTTGTTTTGCGTTCTCTTGAAATGATGTACTGATCAGTTCATGTGGCATATTTGAATACCGTAAGCCTTTTTTACGGTGGCCATCGTACTTTCTGCTGTAATATGAGGCTTTCGTGAGATTTTTCCATGTATGTTAATCTCTCGTCATGGAAACGACCCTTTAAACAATTCAGACTATCATCACAAAAGAGGCACAATCTGAACCGTCAGATGACTTATTATAACTCAGAAATAATTACCAATTAGTTTGGATGTATTTTTTATATTCTTTTTCCTTCTTAAGGAAAGTTTCTATTTACATCACAAGTTTGTGGAGCATTTCTACCAGAAAAAAAAGACGAACAAACATAAAACTTCAGATGTTTCACAACAGTATTCGAATATCAACCTGACACAAACATTTAGTGAATAAATGTATTTCCAATCAACTTTTGAAAATCGATTAAGAAAAACATGTTTTCACTTTTAAGTGTGTATATATTTAAAATTTTAAACTTGACATTTGTGAAGGTATACAAAACAGACCAGCAAATATTGCAGTAAGCGAGGGAACGCAAAAGAAAACATTTCCCCCATGCCCCCTAGGTGGCGCCGTACGCAGCAATGTGCAACAGTATAGACGCAACAATATGACATTGTTCTTGTCACTTCTGAAATATTTTCCTCCTGCTAATTATGGATAAATGAACGATGCTCAACTGAAGCTCTAAAGACCAAATGTCCGACCCTGCCTGGCTGATGTTCTGACAGTTTGAAAGCTCTGCACTGCATCTCCAATCTGATAAAGTGCAGCTAACCTTGGCTTCTGTGTAAAGAAACACGGCGATTGAAACGTAAGAGTTCAAGTCGTCTGCTCTCAACCATTTGTGACTAAATATTGAATCCTCCCTCTTCGCAGAGGCTGCTATGTTACATGCATGTCATGTGAAGATTATTTCAGTGCTTCCCATCAGAGACGGATCCGGGCTATTTTATCTGCTCCGTGGAGAGAATGGAGACACTAATGGGTGCTGTGATTGCATCGATAGGCAAAAATAGAAAGATGAGCTAAAAGAGAGAAAATCTGAAAAGTGTGCAGATGTAAAAAGATATTAGAAATGCTTTTTTTTTTTTTTTTTTTTACATTAGAGTAAAAATGTATCTTTTGAAATGGTTGCAACTTTTCCCATGAGTTAGATCAATGCAGTGAACTCAAACCTCAAATCAAACCTGCAATATCTCAACAATCTAGTGTGTAAACAAGTGATTTCTTCTTTTTTTGAAAGCAAGTAAAGTATATCTGTCTTTTCTGGCTTTTATTAACCAAATTCAACCCGTACATGTTTGGTTTTTATGTGTTCAGTTTACATCACAGAACAGTTTTTGAGTCTCTGTGGATAATAAATTATGAATAAGTGTTGAGAATCCTTCAGACGTCTTCAATTTAAAGTTAGGTAGTTAACAAACAAACTGCTAGTAATAATAATCATAATAATAATAATTTGAAAACTATTTCACAAAGTAACCATGTATATGATATGTAATATAAACACCCAGTAAGCTTACAACTGTAACGTGTGGCAGGTTATTTTTTTTTTTAAATCAGTAAGATTAAAACATTGTCACCCAAATATTTAATTATTCTTTAATTAGGGTTGAAAATCAGTCTATATGTTGTATTTTTCTGACTTGTCTCGGTGTAATACCCCCCAGAAAACCATTAAAACAGTTCAATATTTATGAAACCTTTTATTAGAAAAATCTGTTTTTAAAGAAACCTTGTTCAGTGCAGAATTATTTAGTTTGGGACTGATAAATAATAATAATGCTGTTTACGTTCATGAACCCGACATGTTGAAGTCCAGTCATGACTTAACACAGAAGCTACAGTCTTTCTTTGGGGGTACAGCCAATCACCACCAAGGAAAATAAATGCTGCTTCTGGATTGGCTGTTTTGCAGTTAGCAACACATCGAGTGGCATTGCTGCTTTGTAATTCAACAAAACAAATACTGAGTGGTGAATCGGTGGGGGCTCCACTGTAAATGCATTTGGACAGAGACACAGCGAAAACAGATGTGGAGGAAATCCCCAACATTAGCAGGCGGTCGCCGACTCCTCAGTAAGAAATGCAGCTATTGGCTGTTCTAAATTTCCTTTGTTGAAACGTAGAAGAGCTGTAAAGTTCTCAAGGTTTTTTTTTAAAGTATCGCTGGAGTGACGTGAATAGTTTCTAAACATCATGACAGATTTAGTTCTTCATAAGATTGTTTCATTTCCTGCTTCCTCCTGACTGCGTATCTTCCTATTCGTCAAGTGCACTGATGGAAACACACCAATGGTTTCAGTCTGATTAGTAACACGTAAACTACAAAACATGATGGCTACCAAAACAAGCCACAGAGATCGGTAAAGGTCAAAGGTCAGGTGGTTGGGACTGTTGGCTGCTTTAGTGGATTAAAAGATTCCCATGTTGCATTTTAGCTGCTGCCTGAAACTTTCTGTTGGCCAACATAGGAAAGAAAAAACCTCCCAGGAAGATGACGGGTAATTCAAAGTGTCTAAATGCTTTTTAGGGCGTGGATGAGAAGCAGCAAAGCGCAGACGTGAGATCAAAGGCTCACTAATCCCACCTGCTGAGGGACCCATAATTACAATGTTTTGACTAGTCCACAGAGAGGCGTGCTCTGCCACTATCAGGCTTTCAGACAAAATTACCCCATTGGTCCCTTTGACCTTGGTCAAGAATCAAGTCCAGTTTCATGTAGCTCGAAGCTGTGTGGAGATTTGCTTAGTGATGAGTTTTTACAGCTGCGTTGAGTACAAACAGATATAAAAGCTGTTGTGGTTCCTCTCTGCATTTTGCACTTTTAGACAGTGTCACCAAAGAAGACTGCATTTTAATGAGTGGAGAAGATTTTATTGAGGTGCAAACAGGGGTTGCAAAGTTTTGCACACGACTTTGTAAAACTTTGCAGTGAGAAACAAACTTAAGTTTTCCTCAACACTGGATCTGGAAGCAAGAAAAGCTAAATGCTACGAGCACATGAGGAAGCAAATGTCAATAAATGTCACGAGCAAAGCATTGTGGGATTTGCGGTATTAGCGCGGCATGAATGTTGACCGGCTCGGCCAAGAGGAATTACACTGCAGGCTAAATTTGACCACCTACTGATGAGGAGAAGGAGAAGAAGAAGAAGAAGAAGAAGAAAGTTTTTAAAAACATCAAACTCCAAAAAAAGGAGGCAGGGAAACAGTAATTGCAGAAAAGCTCATAAATTCATCACACCTAAGCAAAGACCTTGTCAGATGTAGAGAGCAACACGGAGGCCCTGTTTCAATAATTCCCCTTGAATTTGATTTCACTCTTGACTTAATCTCTTTATTCGTGTGGAGAGGGTTTTTTTTTTTTTTTGTCAAGGAGGTTGTGCATGATGTGACTTAATCCTTTCGCCTGCATGGGCACAGGCAGGCCTTTGATCAGCTCCTGTTTGATGAGAGATATCGACAGACCTCATCTGACACAGCGGCCGGCGCGCCGCAGAGCCCGAGCCGCTCCCCCTCCTCACCCCCCTCGCCCTCCATCTCCTTTTCCTTCTGCACTTGTTAGGCTTGATGCGATTAAAAACGAGAAAAAGATGGAGGCATCGAATGTCGGAGGGGGAAGAAGAAAAAAAGAAAAAAAACGCTGAGGCACCACCAACAGGCTGGAACCTTGACTTGATTTATGAGAAGGGGCTCCATTTCTTTTCATTTCCGTCTCTCTCTCTCTCTCTGGGTGTTCCCCCCCCTCTCTCGCTCTCTCATGTGCACACACACGGCCGGCAGGAAGCGTAGGAAAACACACACGTGCTGGTAAAAGTGCGGCCGGCGGCCGGTGCTTGCCACCCTCTGCGGTGAGGTTAATAATGATCTCCTGTGTGACTCTCGGAGGTCTCGGCGGACTCTGACACAACATCAGAGTTGGGCTCGCACTCGAAGGCAGTTTTTCCAATAGTTCACGTCCCCTTCGCGGCTCTGTGACATTTAGAAACACTAATAATGTGCTAATGATGGACTGTTTTCATAGAGCTGCCCAGCAGCACCAGCAGCAGGTACTGTAGCTTTCTTATTTGCCCCTTTTATAAAATGTTAATTAACGCCCGCGCCAACTGGTATAAAAGTAAAAGGTGGGAGACGTGCTCACCTGATTTGATTAAGCTTTTTTTTTTGTTCCAAAGCAAGCAAATAAAACAGTTTCTTTTTGTTTAGCTGCAGGATCCTGGAATAAATCTGACTGAAACACCTGTTAAAAAACAACAACAAAAAATTATACTAATTAGACTGTTTCTTAATCATTTTTTCACAAACGCGTCTTTCTCTGCCTGTTAGCATTTCCTGAAGTCACGCAAATGTCAGGCGAATGAAAACAAACAAGAAAGGCAAAAATGTTTCACGGTGGAAGGGCCATGATTTGACTATAAGCTCCTCTGTATAAATGTATAGAGTCTGTATAAAATCAATCTTAATAAAAGCAGAACAGATGAAAAATAATAAGAATAAGTGTCAAGATGTTGCAGTGAGTGAATGACTTTATAACTTGAGATGTACAGCTCAAAAAAGTTGATTTTGCATACTACTGCTCCTTTAAACTTCACCACTAGTTACACCGTCCTACGTTAAATAATGTTGGTTTACTGGATCTCTGGGCGGGACCTCAAGCTGCTAAAAGGCAAAAAAAAAGAAAAAAGAAAGAAAATTGTCAAAAATCTGCAAACTAAACAGAAAAAAAGTCAGAATAGGACCAGTTTTCCAACATGTGTGTAGCTCCATAGACATGCACAGAAGGGGATCAGCTTTAACTGATCTATCAATACAACATCTACTTGTAGCTCTTCAGTATCTTAAATGACCTTCAAGTCATTCAAAGTCTCAGTGCCTTTATAAAGCAGTTTATGATTATGCTGTTATGTAAACACAGTGAGTAGAAGACATTCAGGTCCAGGTTGCTGCATTCTCTCGCTGTTGACTCTCTCTTCCTTCTGCAACCCGTCTCGGTACCTTTTAGCAGCTTTTATTCACTTTTTGAGCGCAATATTACAAACTGCTTTGTTAATCGCAGTTAAAGGAACCGTTCTTCTCATCAGATTTACAACGGGCTGTACGACACAATAGGAGCAAAAAGGTTTTCACAACATGCAAAACTGACCCTAAGTATTTAAGCAGAAGGCAATTTGATTTCTCTGGTTTCTTGAAAATGTTTCACCTCCCGTTTGTCAAGATGTAAAAGGTCCTGGATGCAGAAATATCTTCCTGAACTGCTTCATTCTGCAGAGTATCGGTGTGTATTTTAGCTATTATGTATATTTATGTAACTACAGTCTGAGACAAATGATTTTGATTCAAATAAATAGAAATATTTCTGTCTAGAAGGATGATTCGGAAAAAAAATAACGTCTACTAAAATGGTGATATTTCTAACACAGAAGAAAGATGGGTAAAATGTTCAAAAAACGCACATTTTTGTTTAGAGAAAAATCACCTTTTTCAGTAGCACCTTTTATACATTATTACGAATTAGCATCATTAAGGGTTCCTCACTTATTCATAACTACGAACTCTTAACAACATGCAGTTTTAAGCACAATTCAGCAGCTTTATTAATATTATTATTATTCACATAACTATTGCTGACATAAACAGGACAGAAACAAAACAGAAATTAAACGTGACGTATTGTCACGCCAGAATACTTCTCTCATGCATACATATAAACCCTTTTTAATAAATATAAATTATTAAATGGCCTCTCTCAATTAATTAGAGACGAGAAAGTGCAAAGGATACAATTTGGAAAGCTGCATTTCTCAACCGTAGAGCTGGAACACACCTAATAGGACATTGATTTTCTATTTGTCTTACCCGTTGTGTTTTATAGGTTTAGTTTCTGGTTACGGCTGGAAACATCTTTACATGCCAACATAAAAAAACAACAACAAATGTTTAAATCAAACGTCTACATAGATGCACATGGTTTGTGTGCCAGTCTGAGGTGAAAAATCAAAGTGCTTAAATGATACGCAATGCTCTGTTTTCAAATTAAAGTGATATTATACTGACTTGTGAGAATTTCCTCCACGTTACACTCGCACAGAAACACAGAGAGTCTCACACACACACACACACACGCACACCGAGGAGGGAGGGAAAGAGGCTGACGTCCTGTCAGAGCAAAACGCCCTCTGCTGAGAAAATAACCCTGCCTCAACCTCTCCCCCACACACAGGAATGAAAGTGCATCTGAAAGCTATTTTTTCTCAATTTGCTTCTGTTTAAGCAGATTGTCAACTACTGAATACCAAAACCCAGCTGCCCCCTGACATTATTCATGAAGCTGTGGACACGGCTCACAGGCTGCAGGAATTAGAAAATACCAAGGAAAAAAAAAAAAAGAAGAAAAAAAAAATCAAAACAAAAGAACCGGGGCCTGCGAGGGGCTGAGGGCATGGGATGTTTTATTTTATTTTTTATTTTTTTTCCGCGCCCTCTTTTTCTGCTTAAGCCAGGAGTAATATTATGGGTGCAATTTAATAATATGAGAACTAGGAGAGATCTGGATTTTCATAATCTTATGATAAGGAAAGGGATTAAGAATAAAGAAGGGATTTATTCGCTTGATCTGCCAATATGGTGGACCAAACAATTTTTCCCTCAGGAGGTGATATGTTCCCTTCTGTGTGAAAACCCAACTGGAACCCAATTACTATTCACTGGAAAAACGCTTCATTTGGGCCCGTTACAGTTTGACGATCGGCCCGTGAGCGATCATCTTCCACACCATGTCGTCACCAAAGTCCCGGCTTGTTGGAGATGCCGGGTCAATTAGGTGGCGCGCAGAACGGTGTTACTGGTGCAAAATGCAATGTCTGTTTACGCTGAAATACACATACTTGGTGAAATCATCACTTCGTTCTGCCAAATGATGCAACGTACGGCAGGATCCTGTGAACTTCAGCACCATCAGCCGATACATCCTCCATCAGAAGCTTACAGCGCCGGCCTCCTCCTGCTAGTGGATCGCCAGCTTTCTCACTGACCGGCAGTGGAAAGTGAGGTTGTGGAACATTTTCTTCTCCACAGGAACCGGTGACCCTCAGGGGCGTGTTCTCGCCCCACTCTTCTTCTCTCCACACACCTCAGTGGACCCGTTTGTGAAAACCTCTGGAAATACTTTTTTTGTTTGCTGATTCACAGAATCAACTGACTGGCAATGAAAACAATGGGTCGTACATTATTTATTATATAAGTATCGAGGGAGAAAAAAATTAAAAGCTATGTATTTTAACTGTAGATTCTCCTCAAACATATCTGGTGTACAAAAGATGGTGTAAATCGTTTAACTTCTGCTGATATGACAATATCTCTGTCTAAAACAATAAAATAGCACCTTCTATGGGTTAGCGGGTTATGATTCTGAAAAAGCATAACTTTATAGATGTTGGTCTGGAGTTACTTATGAATTGGTTATAGTGATTCCACCAAAGAAAATAAAAATATCTGACTTCTTTTGACTAATATCTACTTATATTAACACAAAATAGTTCGTAGACGTTTATTCTCCGTCTTCTTAGTCTCTCTATCTACAGGACCTCACCGGGTCCCCAGGAGTTAGGTTAAACCCCAAAGAGGTCACCAATCCATCACTGTACTTCAGTCTTTATTCTTTCACATGTATCACTGTTAAACCATTGTATCATGACGTAAAGATGTAAAGAGGCAATTTCAGGGTCCATAAAGTAGCTTTGAGGTGAGACGCCGTCTCGTCCTAAAACGGCTCCTTTTGTCTCGCAGAACAAAGTTAAAATCTCAAACACAAAAAGTTATCACCGCATCCCATGCATACAATTAAATGGTAGGTATAGCCCACTTTGTGCTGGAAAAAAAAAAGAGACAATCATCTTAAAGCCTGATACTTCAGTAGGTTTATAATGGGGCACTGATCCCTATCTGCATAGGGGGAGATGGGGTGATTAGGAGCTGATGCCGCCTCGGGCCTGGGATTATGGTAAATATACTTCCTGTCTCTGGGGATCATTAAAAGACGGCTTCCTCATCCTCCTCAAGTGAGTGCTTATGTAGTGAGACCCTGGAAGGCAAAGTACCAGTCACCGCTGCTATGATTTTTAAATAAAATGGAGTATATGGTGTCGGGGATTTCCGCAAGGCCTCGACAGTCCTGAAGGGCTCTTTAGTGCTATTTTAAGTACGTCGTTTTCTACGAAAAATGAAGTCGGCGTATGTAAAAGTCATCCTCAAAATGCACGGTAGATTGCCCAACTAACTTCAGTCATTTTGAAAATGTTTCTGAAGTTTGTCTCCACCTGCTTTTATAGGTGGAGGACGATTATGAGGCAGCTGTTTCAAAATCGGATATTTAGGAAATCCCAGATGAGGATTTTTGTATGGTTATTTTTGCAAAATCTGAGTTAGATTCTTAAGTGTGGAACACCTCAAAATCACTGATTGTTGGTGCAAAGAAATCAGATAAAACATTGAGAAGAGAACTGTGGACCTTCTTAAGTCTCGTTTGTCCTTGGGTGCAATGTCCAGATTGCCTGAAGGTTCGTTCCACTTTCATCTGTTCCAACTACGGTGCCCAAGTTTAAACACTGAAGAATGTTCAGCCATGAAACCCCTCAGGACACAGACGGCTTCTCTTTCCCAGAGATGAACGTGTTTAGGTGCCAAATTTGTGTATAAACTCCAGGACCAAAGCGGAGGAAAAGGGAGCTTTGAAGACGCCGGCTAAAGGAGGTTACAGTGTAAAGGAAATCTACAGAAATGTCTGAATGTGAAGAAAAGAATCCCATGAATTTTGCCCAGTGATGTTCTCATCTTCGAAATTGGCTTAGCTGAAGACACGAAGCACTGACAGCATTATCCAACAATTAGGTTTCTTCCTCGATTGTCTGGCGAACCAAAATCAACATTTTTGAAGCCATTCATTTATCTTAAATATTAGAGTCTAAAACCTGCCAGGTTAAAATACAGCCCAGTTTGGGTTATAATCCTAACTTGGTCTTGGATTATATATGAACTGATTCACCTCTGGGACATTTAACATGTCAGCGTTTGGTTAAGCGTTATAACAGGCTTAAATTTTTAATCCCCTAAAATTTGTCAATTTCTGAATTACTGCCAAGTAAGTAATATTTGGGTCAAAATATTCGTGAAATTCTGCATTAAACACGTAAAGATTAGAACAAGCAGACAACAACCTGCATTGACATTTAGATCAATTCCAACTAGCTGTATGAAACTAGCAGTACCAGCAGTTAAATTCAGCTAGAATTAGCTTGCACTAACTACTTGGCTTGTAAAACATTTTCTCTCTCAAATGAACAAACTTCTTCTTAATTAACAGTGACCACTGAGATTAGCGTTATTATATTTCATAATTTTATCATCTTAATAGCTCCGTGCTCCAAGCTTTCACTTATTTTATCCCGTCTAACCAGGCTGTTGTGCAGTACATCTGGTGATAATGACGACGTTCTTGCAACTCTTTTCCCAAAGCCTCAAAGTCTGTGCCATAATATTTCACCCAGATGACGACGGTGTCCCATTAGACCGTCAGTTCCCGAAACGACACACACACAAAAACATCTGTGCCCCACAGGATGAAAAACTCAAGGTGTCCAATTGATCCCGTCTCTTAAGACCGCGGGAGGGTAAAGTTGGCATATTTATATTTCAGATTTTTTTTACTCCGTTATAAAACATACAAGCATTTGCATTTCTAAGTTGGATTTTATCTACAATCCATGTTGGGCTGAAATTTAAACGGTAATTACCATACGAAGGTCTTAGGTCATCTGGCAATCCATAGACAATGATCACATTTTCTATAGTTACTGCAACTTGCAGTAACTATAGAAACTATGTTGATTGTAACTAGTTGACTTTACGTTTGGTTGTTAATTAAAATATTGAACTCTTATTTTGATAGTGAAAAGCCTGTGATAAACTCACCATGCGAGGTATTAGCAGTGGGGCGAAGGGGGTTAAGAACCTCTGATGGTGATGAAACATGAAGTCCTCTGAAAGCTAGATTTCATTTCACGATCAATTTTCACTTTCTTTGTACGGGGGATGATACTTTCAAAGTGGAGCAGTGTGGAGCTTTCATACTGGAATATGTCAGTGTACATTTATTTTTCTACGAATCCAAAGTTACTTATCAGTACAGAATACATCATTTTGATTAAAAGCTATTCTATTGTTAGACCATCTATAGCTACTTAGTCTACCAGTTTATCCGCTTTTAAACCTCACCTGCAGGTGTATGAACAAGCTGTCTGTTTATCCAGCCAGCCTGCTGGCAGGCGTGACTAAAACCCACACCACTTCAAATGAACATGTTAAAGCCCGCTGAGATATGCAGGGTCAACAGGCAGGCCGGCTGCCCTGGCAGCAATATCACCAAAAACTGGTGGTTTGCCCTGTGGGAGGTCCAGGCTAAGGCTGCGACAGTCTCCATGCTTTCACACACTTCTCACCTTCAAAAAAAAAAGAAAAAAACTGTTGGAAAAGCTTTGACACCAGATTCAAAAATAAAGAAAATAAATATTTAAGCGAGATCTGAAATCTGTTCTCAGCGCGGACTCCGAGGAAGGAAAACTTAAACATGTGCCATCGCTCAGTGCTATCAGTTTAGCAACGTGTGATACTTTGTGAATTGTTCTGAATTTTCTGATATTTAAGATTTGTACCAGACTCCAATTGTTTCTTACTTCAATGAAATGGACAATGACTGCTGTAATTCAAGATAAATGAACAAGTAAATGTCTCAACAGACTTATTTCTGTTGAGACATTGGACAGAGTAGGAGCTTCTTAAAGAGGCAAATGAATATTTCAAGGTATCACATTGCAAAGTCAAATTTCTTTTAAGCTAGCGTTTTTTTAGAACAACTGAAGGTAATATAGTTACTTGATTATACTATAAAGTGGCACTATGTGTCTGAAAAATATTTAACTTCAAAATTATTCACAAGTACAAAAAGAAAAAAATCGGATATATTTAAATATTCCCAGGAGTGAATGGTATAATTCATGTAGAAATGGCAAAATAATAATAATAATCATAATATTAATAATAATAAAAAGAGGCGCTACGTCTCAGGCTCTAGATGCCTCAATTAGCTTGTTAAACGTTTAAGTTAATGACAGGAAAATTAGACAAAAACTGAACAAGTATCGTTTGAAAGGGTTTCCAGGAATACAACCTATTCCCTCTGAAATGAATCAGAAATACTCCTGAAGCAGTGTTCTCTGGATAAATCATGATAAAGAAGAAATATTTGGCCATAACTCACAGCAGCATGCTCAGAGACAACCAAACCCAGCATATCAGCACAAACACCTCACGCCTACTGTGAAGCAGGCCAGTGGAGACGTGTTAATTTAAGAGTCGACCATGCATGCCTCTGTATACCAAAGTATTGCGAAATCAAATGTGAAGCCATCTGTCCAACAGCTGAAGCTGGGCTCAAACTGGGCACCAACAAGACAAAAAAACAAACAAAAACACTTTTCAATGACAATTTTCCTACCTCAACATATTCTAAATGCGTCTGCGACAGGCAAATAAAGTTGGGAATAAAACTACATCGGAGAAAACTATTTACCATTCAAACGTACCATGTAGTTTGTTTTTATCAAATGAAACATGGTCGCATGTGGCGGTTTGGAGTTTTTGCTAAGAAACAGCAGGAAACTACTGGGCAAGGGTTCAAGGAACAATGCCACAAGAAGCTGATTTGTACCGCTGCGGATCATTTCTAATTAGTTTGTCCCTCTTTCTGTGCAGCAGCGAGCTGGGACCCTGCGAGTTGCTGCTGTTTGTGGAGCGTTGGGAGGTGGTCGGCATTAGTGCCGGTGCCAGAAGAGCCGCTGTGCACGTCGCTGCCTCACAAAGGAGAAATAAAGACTTCTGTGCAGCTGCGTTTCCCAGCAAGAGCCACACATTATGTCGCATTGCAATCACAGCCCTAGAAGTGTTATGAATTAGGTCGAAATTGACAAGTAATGTGTTTTCTGTTGCACGCAACTGCAAAATGGTGTCTGACAGCTGGACACGGTTGATGACCAGAGTAAATGTTGAACCATCCAAAGCCTTTGTTAAAAAGATTGTGGACAAATTTATTTAAAATATGTTTTTAAATAAGTGGGATGCAACGAGTCTGTTCAACATACCGGTGTGATAAACTTATCCCTTTTGTTCCTTTGCCTATATGCGCTGCCATTTAAGATAAAAAGCTCTTGCAACTTTAAAGAAAGAACCACAGAAGCAAATTTATACGGTGCTAAATGAAGCAGGAAACACTAAAATGCAGGTGAATTTTCTTTACCGATAGGAGACCTTAAGGTGGTTTCCACCAGATCCCAAAGCCACGCATACGTTCGGAGTCATTCTGTTAGGCGTTACAGTCGCTGTCCTGCAGGAAGACGAATCTTCTTTCAAGACACGGTACGGATTTACCTTCACAGGTAACGATGCTAAAATGAAGGGGATTTATTCTTTACCAATACAGGAAAGTCATGAAAGTTCCTGAAACAAACAGGACTTCAGTTACTATTGTGTGCACAAGTCCAGAAAGCTGCCAAAATATAAATACCTCTTGAACTTTTTCACTTTTTGTCACATTACAACCACAAACCGTTAAGTATTTTCTCAGGACTCAAAGCAAAGTTCATTTTCCTATATTCAACTCTTAAAAGTCTAGAACACGTTTGTGTCTGCATTTGACTGAAAAGCAGGTCGAGAGGAAGGAATTTCAAGACGCCTGTTCCATCGATCATAACAACATGTCCCCTACTCCAGCGTCTCTCTGCCTGGTGTTCAAACTCTGTGGTCAGACAGAGGTTTAAAGAGGAGCGGCAAAAGCAAATGTGGTGGATTAGCAACACGATTCATGGTGTCATCCAGGACATGTCAGGTCAAGTTCTTAGCATGTCAGCCAAGAGTTTGTCTTGCTACTGGAGGTCCTTCCTGCCCTCATCACAATCCACAGCCACTTTTTGAAAGTCGTTCCATAATATGAGTTATGACGACATTTAATAAATAAAGTTTTTTCTTCATTTGAATTGAATATACAGCAATATGCAGTCACAATATGTACGTTTTTACGACTCTCTGCGCAATTCTTCAATGTACTGAACCACTAAATAATAATAATAATAACAGTTGGACAGTTTAAAGCACATGGATGCAATCTGATTTGTTTGTGGTAGAAAACGGTTAAGGTGTGCGTAGCAGTGAGAGGCGAGCTGAACCTGAGCCAGCATGAGAGTTTCACCACTTGTCGGTGCTGCGACTGGCAGTATTTGTGATTTGCAGGGATGTAAAGTTGTAACATTTCACAGCTGGCTTGGTTCTCTATTTTTTCTCCAGCCTCTGTAGAGACAATAATATTCAGGTTTGCTTTCAAAGAAAACCCTGACCTCAATGCCGGCCTTTTCAAAGCCTTTCAAGCTGCAGCACTGTGCATCTTTGAGTTTATGTAAATGACACCGCGAGGCTTTCAGCAGACCAAGGCTGCAGTGTTGCTCCCATCTCTTCGAGCCGGGGTTGCCACAAGAAATCACGAGGCTCGAGGATTTCACATGGCAGCGGCCAGTGTGGGTTTGATTTCTCTGGTTCAATTTTTTAGTGTTGCATTGATTTACTTTTTTGGCCTGGAAACACAACAGGCAGATTTTTGAGAGAAAGAGAGAAAGAAAATATGGAGCTCTGGAACATATGAGCAAGGATGGATGATGAAATTATAAAAAAAAAAAGATGATGCCCCAATATAAAGAAATTCAAGAAGACAATCAGTGTTAAGAGATTTTGACAAACTCTAGTAAGAGCACCTTTTCTAAGCTAAAGATTACTACAAGACTACATCAACGACTCAAACTGGTTGGCGCAGAACAGCCCAGAGTAAGATGTAAAGCAAAACAGAATGAAGAAATAAAGAGACGTGGGAGAGTTAAAAGACCAAAACTACGGTAGACCAAAAAGACCACAAAGGCTTGTCTCACATTTGGAAAAATTGATCTTAATAATGGAAAATATTCTGTGGGCTGATGTGATCAAAAAGTGAAACTTTTTGGAAGTTATGTCCTGAAACATTTAAACATGACGAACCTCAAAAAGAACTTGAGTCTGTAAGGATATCAGAAAGTATATCTAAAATGGTGCAAACGTTTTCTATAGTGACTTTGGACCACAACGTGCGTGCGTGTGACACCAACACAGAAACACAGGCCCGGTGTGCTGTGGTGGCACAGGGGTTAAGCACAACCCACATATGGAGACCTTAGTCCTCAACACAGCTGTCGCAGGTTCGATTCCCGGCCTTGGCAACCTTCGCTGCATGTCTTCCTCCTTCTCTCATTACCCACTTTCCTGTCAATTAACTATCAAATAAAGGCCACTTGAGCTAAAAAAAGCACAAGCTCCCCTGTCTATGTGAAAACATTGAGGTTATGACCCTCTCTCCTAGCCCGATGCATCACTGCAGCGTGTTTCTGCTTTATTATTTCAGGGAGAATCCACATTTTTGCCTCAGGTGCATTTTTTTCCCTTCCATTCTCCAGTTCATTATTTGGCCCAGATTAATACAAGCAACAAAATCAGCGGTGGCATGATAGAGTAAGCTGTGTCTAATAGGCTCGAGTCTAGACACACACATAACAATTACCCACGGTAAATAGAATTCACGCTTTGGCTCAAGGCTTTGTTATTTTATCCTATTTACTTCATATCTGCAGGATTATAATTAAAGATAATAAACAGCTGTCTCGCAGGTTGTCGACTGAAATGTTAAGTACTTCCAAACCACATCAACGTGAGTCACTGCTGCCACATGTGAATCCTTTACAGAGATGCAAAACGATGTAGTTGCATTATCATAAATAAAAGACACGACAAAAACCTGTTACAAACCCCCAGTATCTAATTTATGTCCTTCTGTGTCGTCACCAAATTTCATGGAGCTGTTTTATTCCACTTTTCACAACAGTGGAAGTGCTTTGTGATTTTTATCTTGAAACGTAAATACAGTTTTATTTAGTTGCTTACTAGATTTTGAATTGTTTTGGGGTTGAGGAATTAACAGGGGGACCAATTGACAATATAAGTTAGTCGGAGCTGAAACATGGAATCAACGTTTATTTAAGGTGAAACCAGGAAACGCCTGTTATTTCCACTTTCACAAGAATTCATTTGCTACTTCTTCCTGTGTGTTTTGAAGAAATGTCCGACAATCTACTTACTCTTTAAAACATTTGTTTTTTTTCCGCCATTGCTCTTTGGAAGCTAAACCTTCAATGAAACAGGCTCGTTTTCAAAGAATAAAAAGACAGCCACGGGCCGGGGACGCACCTTCAGCTTGACTTTTCCTGCTTGGCCGGTGACCCGATATTTGCTTACGGCGCAGAAAGAAAAGTTGCTCAACTCGGAGTCATCACCGTGACTACGGTACATTTCAAGTGACACCAAGTCAGAAGTGAAAATCACAGGGTAGACGGGGCTAAATCTTTGATGAGGGCGGCATTGCTTATTCATAGCAAGTCTCCATCCACACTTTGCCTTTTTCTTGACGATCTCTGAGCGACGAGAGGTTCCTCGGATTGTCTCCTCGAGGAAGAAGTCAAAGTTGGAAGACGTCAAGCTTTATGCAACCGTCAGACGTCAGGTTACTGGGGTAAAGCTTCGTGATGCGGCGGCGGCTCAGGACGGAGGAGTTTGTCCTGTAACCAGCGGGTTGCTCAGTCCGTCAGAGTCGTCGCATCTTTGGGCAGGACAGGGCGGCAGTGGCTACCATGTAGCTTAACATCTTCAGTCTGTGAATGGGTGAATGAGTGAAAGCCGCTTTGGAGTCCTCTGGACCGGATAAACTGCTTTGCTATTACAGCACTTTTTATCTTTTTACTTTTCTACCAAGTTGTTTGCTGCAATTTTAAGGAGAGCTCAACATAATCTGCTAGCTAACAAAGCAATATGTTTTGGATCAGGGAGCGCGTCACAGTTAAGCACTGATAGATCGTGTTAATAACACTCTTTGGTGAGAAGGTTGTTACTGAGTGAAGAAACCCTGTTAATATCAGCGTTTTTCTTAAAATCAAGTAATAGAAAATGCAGTAGGAGAAAGAAACCTTTGATTCTGGCAAATATGGATAATTTCTCCAAATAATTATTTTGTATTTTTGCAAGTTTTGGAAATTATGTGCCCAACTTCAGCAGATACCAGGAAGGATGACGGTGAAGAGCGAAGTTGCTCAGTTTGATCTTTTTGGGCTCTCAGCCTCTATTTTTCATAGAACCTGAAAGTGTTTGATAGTTTGAACATATTTTTTCTTAATCTATATAGGAATATGTCATTTGATTTAGTAAAATTGGTGTAATTAGGCTAAACCTCAAATTTGTCAATGCACACAGATGAATTATGACCCAGCTAAGATTGCTAGTGGTGGCATTTACAGCTAATATCAAAAAAGATTAAAAAAATACTACCAATACAGTCCAGAACTCCAGGTCAAATAAAACTGAATTAGTTTTTTAATTTAGCAACAAATTGGACTCTAGAATCAGATTTCAGCTTTAGCAGCATTATCAGGCCACTTGTGTCTGGTATGCTTGTATCTTTCTTTCTTTTCTTTTTTTTAACAAAGTTTACAACCATCGCCCGTTGATGGGACATGAAAAGAAACAATGGAAAACTTGTTTGGAGCAACTATTTCAACTTTTAAAAGGTTCAAACTTTCAAACGCCTTTCGCTGACTCATAAAGACTCAAGCTATCCCGTAAAACAAAAGGAAAGTTTGAACGTTTCCCCTGCAGGAACGTTGTGAATACTTTGTCTGTGGTTGAAAACATCATTATTGGGGAGGTAAGACTTTTTTTTTTTTTACTTTTTTTTTTGAAAGGCTCCTCCAGTAAAAATGAAGACACCTGGTGGAAGGATGTTAAAGATTTCTCACTGGTTTTATATCCCCGGCATTTTATTTCAGTTGTATCCCAGTTTATCCTCTCCTGCAGGTCGCCCGTTAACTTTGTATTCCAACCGCAGATCTGGTTTTTTTTTTTATTATTATTTATTTGCAAACACAATATCTACAACCAGCCACCCATGCTGAACATCCCAGTTTTTTTTTGTTTTTTTTTTACAGTGTTTGCGTTCCAATACGTTGATAAAATCTAGCAACCTTATTTAAAGAGCTGCTCCGTGTCAGAGGATGGAATCTACATAAATGATCCAGATTTCAGACTGGAACAAAAGGAAAAAAATACCTAAGTGAAATTAATGGCACCTGGAAATGAAGTTCCAGAGAAAGGATGTTCAAGAACCCAAACACACCCAACATTAATTTTTGTATTTTGCAGGTTGTCATACAGTCAAAGCTGAAGTTTTTTTTCTCCTGTAAACGCATACGGTTGCAGTATCTTACCCCAAACAATGTTATCTAGACCGGGGGATCCTCCATGTGCAAAGACGTGCAGATAATGATACAGTATGTAAGGAGACATCTACTTTTATTCACTATTCAATAATTATTACCTTCTTTTAATATAAATTTTGCCTCATACTTGCCGATTTCAGATTCCTGTGAGATGTTGGGTTCTTTTCAGCCAGGAAGGCTTCTGGACGGCTCCGTCATTCAGCTTTTTTCTTGTCAAAAACTCGCTTGCTATCTATGCTACCTATGCTAGCCTGAGGCTGCCAATCAGAAAGATGAGTGTGCCAAATAGCATTTCCATAAACTATTTTAGCTTTTCTTTTTATTATAGTAATTGAAAAATAGAGTCGATTCTACGATGAAGGAAAAGTATTAGTCGGCGTTTTTAGTTTTGAAAGATGCTTCATTTTTACAGACAGAATAAATGATCAGCTTCACACGCCTGGATGCTGACAATAATCTCTCAGATCATTTATAATCCTGAATTTTAAACAGGTTCATCTGACTTACAGTGATTTATTTATGTTTACTGAGTCTAGTCATGTTAAATAACGTTTCCCTAGCCTGACATGTTCGAGTTTACTAAACCGACTGGAATGACGCCAGTAAACATTCATTCATTTTGCTCATTTTGCTTTGATCAGATGTGGAATATGTGTTCACATGTATGTTTCCTTTGTACTGACAGGAAACATGAGGAGCAAGAGCTGGAGATTTACTAAACTTTACCCACTTCAGTAAGTTATTTTGTGTTTTTTTGTTTGTTTTGCCACATAGATTCATGACATGAATTTGACACATTCCTGTTCGAAAGATCGAGTTGGTTTTTTTTTGGTCAGAAAATATGCAGTTTGGTTCTGTTGTTCCAAACGACACATCGTCCTTTTGTAGAATTACTGCCTTCCTGTTTTTTTAGAGCCATCCCTCTGTTTTGTACGTAAAGTTTCTAAAATATGTTTTTTCCTGAGGCTGAGGTTCAACAAATCTGTCCTCAGATTTGTTGAGACAAACGACGTATAATAACTTCCACCTTCAACAATCTCAGAGCTCCACTAGTTTTTTTTTGTTTGTTTTTTTTTAGTTGTTGTTCTTCCAAAGAACAAGGTAAAACTTCATATTTCTTAGTCTTTGTGAGGTACGACAATTGTTATTGTGGAATATTATTTATACCTCCAGAGCCCCTCCAGCATATGATCTTAGGGGAGGCTGCGTTTGTCGGGTGTGTTTTCTCCGTTCGACATCATTATCTTCCTGTTCCATTAACTCCAATTACGGTCGGCAGACAAAAAGCATTTGCATCTCCAATTAGCGAAGAAATGCATCATGGGCGAAAAGTGATAACCGTAACTCAGAAACATGATAATTACGGGGTTCGCTAAAGAGGCGGTGCGGTCCGACGCGACACAAAGTGTCATTGTCACATTAAGTCTTTTTACGAGCCAATTTGCTTCCCCCCTCTCTCCAGTGTTTGTTACTGAGTCCTTAAAGTTGCAAGTGAAACGTATAGAAAGCAGATACAGTATCTATTCTTATGCATATGAGTCGTACATCATGTGAAAATTTGATTTGATTTCCGACTTTAACTTTTAACGTTTCACTACTTGAGGAATAAATAAAAAAAATTGTCGTTCCGTAGAGTTTTGTTGAGTAGAGCGACAATAAATGATACAAAATACAATAACTGGGTTCAGGCCCCTCACATACAGACTGTGTCGGCACATTTCCCCCTCATAAGCCCGGGGACGTCTGTAGCCTCGCTGTCGCCACGTGGAACATTTTCCGAGGCGACAAACGTGAAGTGCAGTTGAGATTAGCACTTTTATGCAGCATCGGTAACAGCTGAGCCTTCTCAACATGTTGGAATAATTCATAATAAACCGGCAGCACACACATTCGGAAGTGAAGAGTCTGCGAGGAATTAAAAGCAGTCGCCAACACACCGGCGCTACGCGGTGACGTCGCGGTGAAGCCATTTTCACAGAAACAAGAATAGAGCCGACTTGTCACTTCCGCTGTTATTAATCAAAGCCCGCAAAGATCCGAGGAAACTTTTGGCTCCTAACTCTTAGATGTTTCCTTTTCTTTTTTTTGTTTTCCCATTCAATTGTTATCATTTCCTGTCTGACTATAGTGAATAAAGGGTGCCTATGTCAGAAAAATGGTTTTAAATACTCACATTTAGAGATGAAGCCATTTATTTTCGAGCATTAATTAAACGGGTGTGAAACGTTCGAGTTGTAAGCCAGACTAAAAGTAGCTTGATTATCCGCTTCTCTTTCTTTTTTGTTCTGAGTTATGTAAACTATTGACGGCCAAGAATTAGACCACAAAATTACATCTTAAACGATCCTCTCTTTCATTATGCAATGGCTGCAAGTCAAATTTGGCTACATAAAGTTTCCAGTTGTTCAGTTTTGTATATATTTGTATTTCTGGATAAAATATCTCTGTCCATCAGCAGTCATGGTGACTCAACTATCTTTGGTAAACTGTTAGCAAAATTTTTTGCTTGTAATCTCTCATTCAGGTGTCATGGTTTAGATTTACTAATACTGACACGTCTCTGCGTGCTTTGCAGTATCAAATATCCTGTTTCTGGATGCAGGTTATCATGTGAGTCCTGCTGGGACGACGTCTCCTTAAGAAATCTACCGTGTTTAATCAATAAAATTTAATTGGTAAAATACATATGGTAAAATTCTGTGGTTTGCCAGAATTTTGCTGTATTTATTCAATAAAAGTGCCAGAATTTCACCCTACTTTACCATAAGTTTCTATATGTTTTTTGTTTTGCAGTGTAGATCAAATCAAACTGGAGAAAGCAAGTGAGAATATTAAAAGCTTCAAAAACTATGGAAGATACCGATTTAAATGTTGTGCTAATTGGTGAGTTCTCCATTTTAGAATTACAAAGTGTTAAAAAAAATCTATTTCGCGTGTTAAAATGTCCATATTTAAAGGAATACCAACATGTGCCTCTCCTCTTAACTTTACAGTTACCACGAAAAACCCACCAGTCATATTTCTGTGAAACAGATTAAAGTTATGTTAATGTCTTGTTCTCATATTGTGGCTGAGATTGCAAAAAAAAAAAAAAAAGCCTCAAACAGAAAAACTCCACAGTGTGACAGCTCATCAACAAAGTAGGGAGTCCCTAAACCAAGTTTCGCCAGTCGAGGTTCAGCTGGTGTCGTGGTAATCAGTTTTGTATCCTTGTGAGTGATATATGATGTATGAGAATCTGCTTTCCAAATGAGTTTACACTGGAGTCAGAGCCTCATATTGCCGGGCAAAGATAATCATTTCTTGTTCCGTCTTTTAAGCTGTGAGATGGAGGGGGAAAAAAAAAAAAAAAAAAGGTGCAGCAGAGGTGGGAGAGATCCAGATGGATATTGCGCTGACTTTTGAGCAATGGAAGGCAAACAAAAGGGTAACGGGGGAGGAAGGCAAACTCAATCTTCCAGTTCTGAAGGTTTTTTTTTTTTCTTTTATATCTGTCACGGCTCTCATGTGCAGAGCGCTAATGGCGGCAGGCGGGTAAACACGGGGCTGAAGAACCGACTCTACGGCGACATATTTCTTTCACTCGTTTGGGATCGTGGCACATGCGAGTCACGTAGCAACCCGCGAACAAAGAGGTTCATATTCCAACGTGTTCGATTTATGGGTTAAAATTCAAAACCTTTGAGACAGAATTAAGCAGCATATAAGTTTAAGGAAATCTATGGAATACAAATGTTTTTGTTCTTGTGTATGAATGCTAATCTGTAGCTACTATGTGCCTCCTGTTTGTATTTTGGTCTACAACTACGAGAGTTTGTGCTGTTAACACGCAAATGTAAGTCTGTAGAAGTTATTTGTGTTTTAGTTCTTATTCGGTCCCATCGGAGTCACATTTTGCTGTATTCAATCGTTATTCCTAAACATGGCTACGGACCAAAAGCCTAAAACAGCTTTTGAACAATCTCCACCTGATATCTGATGACTTCAACAAAGAAAAAAAGAACAAAAGTTAAATGCTCCATGTGGATTGGATTTTCTTAAACAGCCTGGGTAGAGAGAAAAAAAGCTTTTAACAAAATAAAAGCTTCAAGTTTTGCTTTCAATTTCAGGGAGGGTAGTAGCTGGGATGACCCAACAAGACTGCACGGTTTCTTAGCGACATGCTGTATTTTTTTTCTCTCCCAGGTAAACTACAAATTTAGAAAAAAAAACTCTAATCTTAACCCGAACTGGTATTTTGGTCGGGTTAAGTTTAGAGTTACTTGAATACCTGCAGGTTTCCGGCCGACGTTGGACACCACTGGCAAAGGATGACTGGCAAGAAAAATCTCAACGCATATTTCCTCAAGTATCCAGAGGTGAGGTTTGAGAGACGACTAACTTCTCCTCTACGAACCAAAGGCAGTCTTTGAATCATTTCCTCCTCTGGGTTCTTAAAAACGGCCCTCAGGGCGACGCACACCTGCAGCGCCACGACACATCTCATCAGCGATCGTGTATCAAGACTGACGCCTTCACCGCCACACAGTCGCTTTGGGCCAACGCTGCACTGAGACGGGGCAGATTACCAGAACCTCAGCCTTGGATTGTTTTATCGGATGCTTCATTGGTTCCGAATGGAACCGGTTCAGAAGGGATTGCTCAAACCAGACGCCGCTCGGATTGGGGTGTTTGATGGAAAATGATAGGGACTCACTTTTTGACACGTGTTTGATAGTCTATTTGCGCAATGCCCTTTATTTGTGTACAACCTTGGTTTCATCAGAGCGACGGTTCAGATCAAGTCAAGTCAGGAAGATCTCAACAGAGTTTAACCAATCTGACCAGCAAAGCAACACTAGAGAAACACTGCTGTAGAGAAATGGAAGGAAAACGTGTGTATTCATTTCTGCTGGATAGAAATTGAGGCAATTTTTCTATAGGCTCACAAAATGTAGTTGATATAAGAAGAGGAGCATGTAAGAACTGATGAGGGTAAAGAGAATAATAAAGGTTACAGATCCCAAAGATGCCGATCAACACAAGAACACATTAAAATCTATCTATACCACTTCTTTTAAAAGCTTAGTGAACACTGATACCAGTAATCCGTCACAGTGAAAACATGTGAAAACAGTCAAACCTCATATTGCTTTCATACAATGTAAGATGACAGCTGACGCCAGTTGCTAACGTTAGCCAACCCTCAGCTAAATGAAAACACACTGGATGTAATAAAATATTTTACTGATACTCAGATTTTCTGAGGCTCAGCAGCCGAACGCAGCAATAGTCCATGATTAAAGAAGCGGAGAAGAAGTGTTTTAAAGTTGGTGTCTGTAACCAGGCAACAGGAGCCTTGGACGGCGACGTGACTTGAAGATGTGCTCCACTTCAGGAAGGAACAAAAGCTGCATAAAAGCAACACGGCTTCATGAGTTTGGTCTTCGGTTTGAGGCAAAATGCCAAAAAACAATTTGGTAAAATCTTTCTGACACGAGGAAACAGCTGGTGAAGCAAACGCCATCTTTGTAAACCACTGGAGTAGAAAACCGGACAGGGTTTGCTCTGAAAAGTTGGGGAAATCATGACACCACCGCTTTAGCCAATATCCCAGCGTTCCTGCTTTATTGATGCTGCCACGCTGCACTTTGTAGCGAATTCCCGCTGCGACTTCTCCGGACACGGGCTATTAAATATCGCACAGAGACACGGCCCTTATATTCACCGCAGAGCTGCTACGATTGTACCGAACTTGTGAATGAGCGTTTGCCTGGCAGAGTTCAGGCAGGAAGAGCTTGAAGTTTGAAGAGACTGCATTTATTCTCACTTCTTCCGTTTTATTTTTTCATTGCGTGTTCCAACACAAAGAAACAAGTTGTTCTTTCTATAGCCAGAGCTGGCATCTTTTTGTTGTTAAGGTATCTTTTAAGGATCAAAATGAAGAACAAAATAGTTAAAACTGGGTTGTTTTCCTTCCTTCCTTCCTTTCTTTCTTTCTTTCTTTCTTTTTTTTCCATTTATCTTCCATACCTGCAAGGATTGTTGCGTGTCACTGCAGGGACGAGGTGTAAGGCGACTGAACAGAACAGTCCATCACAGCTGCAGCACAGAAAACAAAACAAGGTCGATTTAGAGTCACCGGCATGCTTTCTGTGAAAGCTTTTGGAATGAGTGAGCAAAGTAGAGAAGCTGGAGAAAACCCAAAAGAAAAAAAAAAAAAAACATCCAACCAGCGCTGGAACTGAGGTGATGCTGTTACCAAAACCACACAGCAACGCCGCCTAAGAAAAGGCTCTGATGCTTTAATTTTCTATATGTTTAAATTAAGAAAGGGGGGGGGGGAAAAAAGTGCCTTGATATAATGTTAAAGAATTAACCTGAACAAATCGGATGAAGAAGCTTTGAAGAAACAGTGGAAGCAGCTTCTGGAAAGTGTTTCTGGAAGATGAGAAAACTCAATACGACTGTTTGTAGTTTAAACTGAAGCCCAAAGTAGAAATAAATAAAATATATATTCTGATACATCTTTACGATAACAATATGTAATACTTTATAAACAGGATATCACATTATCTGAGGAGAGATCGTAAAACAGACGTCACCTCTGAGACGTTTTTCACACAAACAAGTCACATCGGAATCACCATGACTGATTATTGATTTGTAAAGTGCTTAGATAATTATCTAACTTTTCACTTAACACCTGATTAATAATTCACTAAAAGTCTTATTTTGAAATGACGTTAGCATTTATTTTTTCATTTTTAATTGCTTTTTATTGAAAACTACATTTGAATATTAACTTAACTGAGTTCAGCTTTTTTTTACTCTGCAGTAAAAAAATAAGTAAAAATGATTAGATTTTTCATGTCTCAATTTTTTTTGTTCTTATTGCGTTATAAATGTTTTATTGTGTGAAACAAGTAGTGACGGCTTTTTTTTTAAATTCTGAACATAGTTACATTTCAAACACAACAGGGTAAAAATGCAGAAATCCTGGTGATTTTATGCACTAAAGGATAACAGAACAAGTTAACTTGTCTTTGCATTAAGTTTTAAAGATGGGTGGAAAAAAATGGAGGTCAGCAAGATGGTGAAAAGTGGTTCAATAAAAAAAAAAGCACTTAAAGAAAAAAATGGGCCACAAATCCGACACACAAGCAGAGGTGTTTAATTCAGATGGACGCGTTTATCATCTCCTACGGCGATTTTTATTTTTTTATTTAGTTTTCTTTGTCGATATCAAGTGTTGCAGCAAAAATCATCTCTGATCAGCCAGGTTTCTGATGTCATTTAAAGTTCTTGAAAAACACAACGACAACTGGAGAAGCTGGTTAATGTCACTGAATTTAGACGAAAACAAAAATCTTTGAGAGAGAAAAGAAAAAGAAAAAAAAAAAAAAAACAGGCATCGTAAAAACGTTGAAGTTTTTAGGCCCAGTCGTGTGAGGTCACTCTACGGTGATTTACAGATTTCTACAAACTATTTTGGTTGTTTCATTAACATCTTCCATGTTCAGTTTATGACTGAGCAGAAAAAAAAAAAAATTAAATTATTTGTTAATTTAATTTTAAAAAATGGGACGGTTTTTGTGGCGCCCAAAGTGTTTTCGACTTGATGATTTTTGCCCTCGTGGCAGAAAGTTTGGACTCCCTTACTTCAACCGATTGCAAATAGTGTGGCTACTAATTAGAAGTGGGCTAATAAAACATATTTACATTAATGCCGCAGCATTAATGTAATTCTTTCCTGGAAAACGACGGCACGTCCTTCACTGAGGGACCGGGGCGTGGATAAGGTGAGTTATCTGATTCCCTCCCCTTCAGACAAGTTAATCCCCCTGGAAACACGTGGATGAGCCCGTCGTCGGGGCAGAAACATTTTAATTTGGAGATGGCGCAGTGGCAACAGTGTTTTATGTTTTCAAAGCTTTACAGGAAAATCTTCCTCTAAGCTTCCGCCACGCACAAAGCCATTCCTTTGACTTTGAATTACAGTAAAAGCTTTCTTCCTGTGCCACACCGAAGACGATTAAATTCTGTCATGCTGGGCCAACATGTCACCCACTCACATTATTTAAAAAAAAAAAAGAAAGAAAAAAACCTAGCGTAACCTGGCGCGTCTGTCAAGACTTGATTTAAATTTTTCTTTGTGACTGAGGATTTGGAATCAAAGAGCTGAAGCAGCATATTTGCAAGAATATGATTAATAAATGTAGTTCTTAGTCGGTTCACAGTGCAGGGATGGTCCAGATGGTTCTCCAAGACGTTAAAGTCATATTTTGGCAACACCTGAATTTAATAACTGGGTCAGTCCCATTTGTAAACTATTGGTACACACCCTGTCCACCATTAGGCCCACGTCTTTAATCATTTAAAGTCCATTTGAAGGCATGTGGTGAAAAAAAATCCAGAGACGATACGTCTGCCCCAGTTTGGATTTTCCGTATCTTCTGGGGAAAAAAAACATCATTAATTACCTTTGCTGCTTCTGTGCAGAACTTAACCCAAGTGACCAGAGTGAAAGTTAAGCCTCACACTGGATGATTCAGCTGCACACATGGCTAAGCAGCTATTGATGTTAGACAAGGAGACGCAGCTGGAGAGGCGGTGAGAGCTGGAGCTGCCTCCTTTCTGTTCAGAAGTCATTAGAACTGATTAAAGTGACTTTGCAACATCGCGTCGTCTGGTCGCATTAGCAGAGCTGTTAAGAACGAGGAAGCGGTTTCTCAAACTTTCCCCCGCGCCCCATCGTCACATCCTATGTTAAAAATAGACACTTCTTACCTACAGACAGATCTCATCTGTAACGATCTTTCCTTTGTTTTCTGCAACGAGACAACAGGTTGAATAACTGCAGAGTCACCGTTCTGGTATGATGCTGAGATAAAGAATCAAAATGTCTCAAGCTACACACACGCGCACACACACACACTCCTAAAGACAGCTTGCATAGATCTGTTCACCTAACAGTCATGTTTTTGGACTGTGGCAGGAAAATGGAGAACCCAGAGAAAACCTGTGGAAAGATCCCAGGCCAGGATTCAATGTTGTTGTTTTTTCCCTAATAAATAAAATTATCAGATGAAAACTGCATTTTGTATTTACTGAGGTAATTAATTAAGTGAACTGAGAGAATTAAGTGACAACAAAAGCAAAAACAGAAGAAATCTTAACGCGAGAAAAGAAATTCAGTTTTGTTTGTGACCAAAGTTAAAAGGATGGACCATTTACATGTGCCTACCACACACACACCCACACGCACACACACACACACGCACACACACACACACACACACACACACACACACAACATGGCTAGTGAAAGCACCTCATGTGCATTATTTTAAAACAGTGTGAAACAATATTCATAGCTCTCCCATTAGATTATTTCAGCTGCAAATTCCCAGAACAGTTCCACCGTTGAGCAGCTTCAACCTCTTTTATCCAGCTAGCCATCCAGTGACATTTCCCTGTGTTACTAATGAGACAAGCTTGGCAAAGCAGGCCTGCTGAGGGCAGCAACCTGGCAGAGCCTGGCCCCAAGGGCCCATCGCTGAGCCTTGAATTCCCTCTTACCCCATGAAATATTCTGCTGTTGTTTTATTACATAAATCTAAATGTGTGCTCTGCTCTTTGCGTGCTAAGCTTGGCGTTGTCAACATGAAATGCAACAACTAAAGTATGGAGTGCTTTTAAAAATGATGGGAGGTTTTTAATCCCCACTCCAAATTTACATTAAAATCACCTTTATAGTGTAATTTTTTAACATGCGTTTGTTGTTCAATTATCTATATAAAAAAAAATGGTTAGCCAACTCTAAACAAGTGTGATGTAAAAGAAATAAACCCTTTTTTGGTTTTACACACCATATTTCATAGAACATTTACTAAAATTGTTAACCTTTGTCTTCTTAGCAACTGATTTTAATGATTTAAGATTATGTTCTATGCATTAAAACTATTTTTTACAGTAACAATACAATTTGCAAATACATAAAAATGGAATTGATGCATATTTTCTAACATATTTTGGGAATGTGCTTTAGGAGGGTTAGACCTCCCTCTTCTTGGTAGCTGTTTTGGGGAATATCAAGGAAAATAGGGGGGAAACCCCCAAAAGTGATTCTAATGAACTCCAGATTTCACCACATCAGGCTCCTTTAGCAGCTCTACCCAGATTGAAGAGTTTTTCACCTGGATGGGTCTTTAGGCAGTGGTCATTTGTGTCATTTCTACTTGTTTGTTCTTTTGTAAGAAACTCTGTGTGATGTGGGTTGCATTTAGATCATTTAGAGAGAATGAAATGTATTCCTTTAAGCAAGGATTGCAAAGTCCTCTCCAGTACATGCAAGTTGATGTCAAGCTAAAGCTTGTTGTCTGGTCTGTTTTTTCAATTTTTGGTTGTAGAGTGAGATCCTGAAACATTGGATGAGGAGAGTGGCCCAAATCTGACGGCCAACTCCTAGCTTGTTTGTGACTTCTCCCGTTCTGGTTTGTTTGTTTTGCCAAGTCTGCCACTTACATTATTGTGTCCAGGCGTGGATTTAATAAAACCTTCTTTGTTCTCATGTAACCTGGTCTGGACTTCATATGTTGTTTGCCCTGTAAAATGTCTAGGGCATAACATATTGGGGGCTCCTCCGGGATAATATAGATTTTGCCAACGCTTTGTGTGCACTAATGTAGATTCACTGACCTTTAAGTTTAATGCTTGAAGTGGCTCCAGTTGACGACAATGTGGCCTATTGTGTGAGTAATTGCGTGAAAAATAGTTTGAACACTTAGTGACAATCAGATTATCGGACGTTCATCCCCAGATAAGTCAGGCGAGAAAGAAATATGTCAAGAATCGTTGCGTGTTTTGTCCTAATCCAGTGACAATTAATCCCAGTACACAGACATTAAGCTAAATAGTGACTCTAAACTTTGACTCCTATCACAGCTAAAGGACTTGATGTATGTTTTATTCTAATATATGTAGTAAGACAAGAAAATAATATAGTAGCTTAGGGGGCATATTTCATGCACCTTTATTTATTAATTGCTATCTTTATTATGCTATATAATGTCTTTTTTTTCCAAATCAGGTTTTCTGTTGCTGTTCTTGCTTTCTTAATGCAGTTATGATTACTCTGATGAATACCACATTAGAAATAGTGTAAATTCAGACAGAGTCACCTTCAAATGAGCGACTTAGGAAGCCTCTGGTCAATAAATAAATTTAGACTTTTGAATCTGCAAATACTCAATTTAAGTTCCAATCATATCCGTTACACTCAGAAACATTATTTCAACCTGAAAAGCAAAGGTGGCGTTATTTCTCGGATGTAGGTTAACTTCAGACTCGGTGCTGGGTCTGGGACATTTTTTAATGGAAAAGCATTTCCACACCTGCTGGCTTTGACACGGCCCACTCAGGGTATCGCATTTTCCCCGGACACAGGTCAGCCGCAGGGAGCCTTTCAGTGGTTCCTGGTCTCTCTTTCACCTACACATCCACAGAACTATCTGTGCGGCCAAAATGTTTTTAACCCGCAATATTCTCATGGGCCAGCACGAGTTGTAGGAGCTGATGTGACTGATAAAAAGACAGGTGGGTAGATTTTTGACCTCTACCATGCAGTCAGACTATTCTGCCGTCTCAGAGGGGGGGCATGTTCACAGGAAGAGAGAGAGAACAACCCACAGCACTAAAGCAGCAGGATACCTTGGAGTTGAAGCTGTAGATATAAAAGGCCACCATTGATTTTTTTCTGCCCCCCACCCCCTCCTCTTTCTATAATTTTTTTTACTTCTTTATTTCACTGCTTTGTTTTTGATTAGTTTAAAGTGCAGTCGCCTCCTCCTTTCTTTGCCACCTTTAGTATATCAAAAGCAAAAAACATTGAAGGTTTGATCTGCGTGGTCATTATTGGAAAGCATCATGAAGCGGTGGGAGTTTTGATTAAAATCAAGGTGCTGTCAACTCAATTCTTTCTGTCTTAAAAGAGGCATTCTTGCATCGCTGGATTTTTGTTTTGATTGTTTTTTTCTTTTCTTTTTTTCCCCCCTTGCATTCCTACATGTTTCCATTGCATATAATTACTTCAGCTATGAAATACTGAGATTTTTAAGTCCTAATTCTACCTGATGACTCTTTAGTGCCCAAGTCCAATCCTCGAGATCTACTATCCTGCAAATTTAGACGCATCCCTTGTCCAACACACCTGAATTAAATCGATTTATGGTTTCTCAAAAACCTCATGTGATCTGTGAATACGTGGAAATCCTCCAGGTTCAAGGCACAGTGTGTGCCGATACACGACGGCTGCCTCAAGGGAAAATTTGGCATCAATAACGTCCATTTGAAGATTTCATTTTATATCAGATGTCACTACATAGAAAATCTGCCTGTATTCACAGAAGAAGAAAAGAAATTAGAATTAAAGTAGAGGCGGCATATTTCTAATATAAAACCCGGACTGCATGGTTTTTAACATTTAGTCATTTTTTTTATGTATTAACTGTGGCAATATTTGTTTATAGAGCGCGTAAGATTACAAAATGATTTAGTCCGAGAAAGAATGAAGACCCAACTTATCTTCATATATAGAATCTCTTTCTGGAAGTTTCTTACTTATTTTGTTCGACTTTATAGGCTACTACTATAAAGTATTAATAAAAAAGCTATTTGCTTGGAGTCTTTGCTCCAAAACCAAAAACTTTGACTCTTAATTATGTCTAAAAACCTGAATTTCATAATAAATACACAGTATGTGTATTATCCCATACTGAGAAGAAAAGACTTGTCATTAAGTTTTAGTTGGAGAAGTGCAGCTGTGGTGATTCTGATAAACTGCAAACAGACGACGTTCTTCAACAGGAGCTAAGAAGTTATTAGAAAATACGTAATACTCAACATTTTCCAAATAAGTTTGTAATTGTTTTACTTTTTTAATCACAGTTCAAGATTTAAAACCTGTTTCCATGAGCAACAATTTAATCAACCACAGTTTCTCTTTGCTCAAATGTATTGCTCTGTAAACTTTAGCATGTCATTGCTACATGAACACGCAGCACGTCGCCTCCACATCTTCAGCCAAACGATTACGAATCGCTGAACTTGACAGTCGTGTAAAAAATAAAATAAATTAAAAAATGGTTGCGTTCAGATGGCGGCGACCCTCGGGGCAAGTCATTTTCCCACAATGAGGTCCGTGTTTCACTCGCATGATAAATACCTCATGAGCGCACCAGGCGAACTCTTCTCCGTTCTCTCCAGGCAGATAATGAGAAGAAGACCTTTCCGGAGCATAAAAGCTCCAGTCAGTAACGTCATAATTGCTTTTCTTACGGCAAATTTGCTTTTACTTTCTCCCAGTTAATGAAATTAAACCGGAACATTCTTCCCACAGTCGGCAGTGCGGCGGACCTAAATGTCACTGGCTCCTGGATTTCTTCATTCAATTTGAGCAAACACCCAGGAGAGAGAGACAGACAGAGGGTATATGGCGTGAATTGATTGACAGAGTTCCATTACAAGAGCTTATCAGACTCCTGTTTGCAATTATGCAGGTTCACTATGGCGGCGGGATTTGATTTGTGCTGGGATTATGGTCACAGAGATCTGTGCTAAAAGAGGTGCTGCTCAGTACCGTGACCCTGCCATAATGCCCACTTCTGGGTTTCTCCTCCCAGCACCAAATCACTGCTACGTCAACAGTTTGAATGTGTCTTTTCTTTTCTATTTTGAAATGAATATACACAATTCATAGATTTATGTAATCATGCAGAAATAACTGCTTTAGAGACAAAAAAAAAAGTGGTGTTTTTGTTGAGTTTTGGCCATTTCATACCTGCCCGGTTGATCCATCTTAACACTTGATATTTTGTATACACTTTGACAAACTTATGTTTTACAGTAATTTCCAAGATTTTGCTCATAGCCTGCAGTAAGAAAAAAAAAAGAAAAAAAAAGATATGTTCATGTTAAACCATCTACCTATAGTTGGTCACTTAGTTATTTTTATTTGATCTGAGGTTCTAATATTTGAAATTTTAGAAAACTGAACTGGTTCAACTAAGGATGAGAGCAAATGGAAATAAGCCGTCATATAAACCTTTCTGAGAAGAAGATCTGAACTACTTAGAAAACTTAATTACAGCATAAAATAATTACTCTGAAATGTATTAAGTACATTTGTACAGAATGGCTTATGAATCGGAAGTAGGAGGATGTGAGACGGTAACATATGGGGATGAATTAGTCAAAAGGCATCCAATTTAGTTCTATTTGGATTATTTATGTTGCACAAATTCACAACACGCTGTGTCAAAGCATCATTTAAAAAAATAAACTATAAATTTAATCCAGTCATACAAACAGATTTCAAACCAAGAGCCACAAATTTGGTTTGTTGGGGTGACCAGACTCGACGAGAAACTCAAAAACTACTTCCTTTCTTCCTTCAAAATAATAGTCTTAAATGCATCTACGTGCTGTCGATGTTAAAAGATTCAACGTCACTTCCAGTGCCTTTAAAAATAGGCAACACATATTATTGAACTTTATTCATGCTAGCACACTAAACAACTAGGCTGTTTAGTTGGAGTTTTAATATCTCGTGGCTACAACCATCAGCCCTTTAAAATTTCTCTTGAAAAGGACGAAGTTCCTTAAAGTACAGCTAAATGAAAGGTAAAACCAGCTTAATGCAACCGCAAAGACTTCAAGACAATGAAACCCATCAGACAAAAAAAAATGACATAAAACAAACTGAAGATTAAAATGCAGAAAAAGAAGATGGAAAGAAAAAAAAAACTTCTCGCCATCTGTCTGCCGGAGCAGCACAATAGTAGTAACCAGCAGGCTCGTCTTTTTGAAAAAGTTCTGACTGAATCAAGCTGACAGCTCATTACTGTCTGCCAGAGGAGCTTTAATTATCTGTTTAAGCTCAATATGAAAGACAGCTTTTCCAGATTAATGCTACTGTAGCCAGGAACGTCTCATACAGGCGGCCGAACCGTCACGGAGACACATTAGTCAGAAACAGGTTGTGCTGGTGAACTAGATGGATGGAGGTCATGAGGGGGTTTAATTGTTGATGGTTAGTCAGGCTTCCAGAAGGGATTTATAATAATATTCACATTTTTTCCTGCAGCCTGTGAATTTTTTAAGAACACGTCCTGTGGTCGGCACAGAAGACCGAGCAACATTACCCGTTCTTGAAAGACAGATTTGCACTGGTGGATACACTTCACTTAATCAGCTATTAGCGATGCTAATTTTTCATTTGGTGCCTTTGCCAGCTTTGAAAATATTTATCGCACTTTGTTTCCTCCAAGTTAATTTTTACAACTCTAAAGTGATACTTTACTTAGATGTTTTGTGAGGTTGAATAAAGTTCGACAAATGCATTGAAGTTTTTTGTTACGGATTGTTCTAGAAATTGGACGTGTATTGTCAAGCTCTTATTTTGAAGTGAGAACTGTTTACAGAGCAGTTCGTGTTCCTCTCCTCACATTCTCCTAATTTTTTACCCCAATATCTTAATTTTAAACAAGAAACATATTAGAACAATGGAAGGGTTGTAATCTTTCAAGGGCACATATAAATCGAATTGAATTTAGCATTTTAGCATTAGCTTCCATTAAACTCCACATTGGTGTAGAGCGCTAGCTAAAATAATGTTCATGGTTAGCGCTTTAGGATTGGTGCTAAATAGTTATGTAGCACTGCCCAACACTGACTATCTTAAAATAAAAGCAGTCCTGTAGTTCAAACTGCTAGCATGTTTAGTACATGCTAGCAGTAGCATGTGGTAAGCATGTTACTGTACATGCTACTGTAGTAAACTGCTAGACGTTTACGACATGCTAGTAAACTGCTAGCATGTCATAAACATGCTAGCAGGACATTTGTACTAGCAAACTGCTACTACAAATGCCAAAACTGCTAGTTTCAGTTTTGGCATTGTTGTTGCTAATACTGCCACTTTGCACCATAGAAGACTTTTTGTTCCCCACTATCTGAACCTTAGTGTGACCTAAATTGTTTTATTACAGCTTTCTCAACAAAATATTTGTCAAAATCACTTACTGTGTCCCAGCACAGTTAGCAGAAAACAGAAATGACAAGCGGTAAAAACTCTCGGCACAAACAGAGCCAAAACACTTGACATGCAAACAGCTGCACACGAGAGCAAGCACTACTGGAACCATTCTTTCATTTGGAAAAAAAAAAAATAATCACACATACACAGTCACAAAGCTTGCATTGAGCAACGCAATCAGTGACGCACGGGACACACCGGCTGTGTATTTACAGAGTCACAACATGCCAGTGAATCAAAACAAAATAATGGCAACAATCTCACATTCCTTCACAGGCCATATTCACAGCACACATAGCAGCTTCAGGGGCCTCTAAACAGAGAGGAAAGGAGAAAATATGAAACCTAAATGTTTTGTCTTGCAACATAGCAATGCAGCGACTGCAGACAAACTGTATTTCCATAATGACTCCATCTTGGTGTGCATATGGAGCATCAGCTTCCCCGTCGTCAGGCAGGCGCCGCGTGTGAAATGAACTGCTGCTCCGGCCGCCTCTTTCCTGAACTCTCAGGGGCTCGTCTGTCCACTAGCTCTTTCTGTGCTGACATTAAACACAACAGCTCTGAGGCAGACAGGTGGACAATTTCATTCAACATTCATGATATCTGCCCATCCACATTTCAAGACAACCAGGAGCAAAATGTGTGAGGAGGAAGCTTAGATAAAGGAGGACACACAGAAAACAGACATTAAAGGTCCTGATAGCTGGATCACTGGTGAAGCGACGGCCTCTAGCTTCTGACAAAACCTGATGACATGATGAAAATAAACAAAAAATTCTCAGATAGCACAGCTGAAATGTTTTTGTTAAAATCTGGGTGTGACCTCTTTGGCAGCCATCTTGTGATCTAGCTAAAGAGGAAGCCCGCCTCAAATCCAGCTCTTTTACAGGAAGTGAGCTGATAAGAGCAGGAGTTTGATTGGTTGATTGGTTGACAGTGAACAAAGAAGTCAAAGTAATTAAAAGAATAAACTGATTTATAAATTGTGTACCTGTACATATTACACGTTTGCTGAACATTTTTTCATTGGTAAATAATTGTTAATGCTTACAAAAGTTTTGTGAAAGTGAACTTCTTTGTTTTTCTTTTCCCTTTCTGGAAGGCGAAGGTGATTGGCCGATTTGAGCTGCGAAGGCGGCGTCTGAACGCATGTCTGGCTGATGGAAGGGCTGCCATTTTGAAAGCTGCTGCTTCTGTGATGCCAGGAAGTTAAAACAATAAACCAGCTTTGTTTGCCAAGTCAGAGTGACTCCACACGGCAAAACCAGGAACAAGCCAGCATGGCAGAAAAAAGATGATAAGAAGCATTCATTCCTGAGAAAATTCTGATTTTTGTTTTTTAAATCATAAATGAACCACCCCACACTTTAAGTAGTAGTGTCTGAGTTCTGAAGACAGTAAAATGTGTTTGTATTCAGCTTGTTAAGAGAATCCGACCGGCAGACAGTCAGGCATCTGAGTTTTGGGAGGTGGGGGAAACGCAAAGCTGATTAACATATCTGGTTTTTCATATGCTTTTGTTATTGGTCTCAGCCTATAAGTCGCATGTTTGAAAGAAACAAATGGACACTTGACATCGTCACCACCAACATTCGAAGAAGCTAAATAGGAGAGATCCATAAATTTGACTGTAAATGTTCACTGGGATTCTGTCGTGCGACCGCAAACTTTCGCTAGAGTTCATGTACAAAGCATGGATGGATTCTTTAGCAGCAGAAAGAGAGCGACAAGACATGAAAATACTCAGACATCTAGAAGTAAACAAGCTGGTAGATTGTTTTTCTTTGGAGATGACAACGTCCACTCACCACGACTATTTATATGGTCGGAGCTATTCGAGTCTGTAGGAATACTTTTCAGTTTCTCAGTAGTTCTGCCTTGTCTACCGTAACGTTCAACTACATAAAACTGGCAATGAACGGTTTACTTTTTGGCTTTATTGTGCCAAACGTTTCAGAAGTTGCACTGACCCCCCATTTAAATGGCAGCGCCAGAAAATGTTAAACTCTCTGTTCCGTTTTGGACAAAAGTACATTTCTTAAATGATTCTGTTTGTTGTCCTGAGTGTTTTCAAAGCCTTTGCCTCATCTTTGCTATTCACAGATTTTTTGTATTTATTATTTTTTTAATCACACAAGGGAAATAAACAGCTCTGCAAAGCTTAGCACAAAGGTGCAAAGTTTGGCAGAGAAGCCGAAGGGGGGCAGGGAGGGGAACAAAAAAAAAGAAAAAGAAAAGAGGGCCGGGGAGTAAAAGCGTTCTTCAAATAAGCTGTGCTAATGAGCCGGCGAGAGATTTACATAGCCTGATGACTAAGGATTCTGGGTAATTAACCGTATGCAACCTCGAGGTTTAATCTCCGATGAGAACAGGCCTGGGGACAATGGCAGCCTATCAGTACCTGCATGTGAAGGCTAACAGGAGTCCGGGCCGCCCCGCTTTAACATGAGCTGCTTTTTTTTTGGCTGCAACTGTGATACTGGAGATCACAAAAGGCTTTATGAAAAAAAAAGGCCTTATTACACATAGATTTCAAGAGCATAGACTGCTTTAAATGAGCTCTACCCCACCTGATAATAATACATTTAAAAAATGCAGTAGCCCTGAAGTAATTTACTGTTTGTATGCTGTATGTGTTTAACTTTTTACAAGTGACAAACTCTTCAGTCTGTAAAATGGAACTTGAATTGTTCTGAGCTCATTTCTGCTCGACTCAAACAAACATAAGCGGCGACTGAACTGACGGGAGCTGATGACACTTTTCAATATTTTGGAAAAAAAATATATATATATATATATGCGTTACGGTTTCAATACATCCATTAAAACAAACAAAAGTCAAAATGTCGGTACATTTTAATAACAATAACTTGAAACGACTGAAAAGATATTTAAAAGGTTAGCTATTTACATGCTCCGCCTCTTCGTGATGCAAGCGAGTAAAACAAAATGGCGTCAGCGAGATTCTTCCGGAAGCAAACCTGGTGGAGTACCCGGACAAACCGTCACCTGTAACACACATAACCTGGCAGCATCAGACTAGAATTGAGTAATGTATGGTGAATACAACACTAAGGTCTCAACATTGTGCTCCAATATGTGCTACCGCTGATATTTCAACTCTGGTGAATTTGGTGAATGTTGTTGGTCTGAGCAAAAATATTTTTTAAAAATCTGGATTTCATCTGAACTAATTGTGTTATTTTTATTTTGTTTTATTTTTTTCACAACTTGTACAGTTCAAAAACAGTGACAAAGTCCAACACACACACACACACGCACACACACACACACACACACATACGCTGAAAGGTTGGCTTAAAGCTGCGTCTGACCTCCAAGACAAAATACGCGCTCGGTTTCCAATTCCAAACCAGCGCATGACATTTACTAAAGCCATCCAAGGACTTGACTTCATTTTGAGTGAAAGCATGTCAGATTTGATTGATTGCAATGATGTAATGCTTGTCCTGGGCGCTACACAACTGTCACAAAAATAGGTTGACAGCTGGAGCAGATACTTTATCAGACTTATACAAATGGGCTTATCTGCGGTGCCTCATCCTTGATTGTATTAAAATATCCATCAGAGGATGGAGAGACCTCAGTCTTTACGGCGCCTGAAAGTATGTCAGCGCTCGCTGAGAAACTTCACTCGTAAGTAGCTTTAGAAACACACATGCGGAAAGATGGGGTTTTTTTTTCACGTTAAAACTTAAGGAAGCCGTCTATTTTTTTATTCTTTTTTGCGACCATGTCTTGAAAGGGAATTAAAAGCTGTGCTTTTAATCCTGTTCAGGATGGAGGGAGTGTGGTTGGATTTTTAATTAATTTATTTATTTTTTTAGGATGACCCGGCAGATAGAAGACAAGAGGCGGCGTACACGGTAGACAACTCGACACTCCATCACATGACCGCTACAAACACACGCAGAACGGACGGTGGTGACGACAGACTCGGCTAACACAATTTTTTTTTTTTTTTTTTTTTTTTAACTAAGGTAGAAACAGAAGTATCTGGAGAAAACCATTGCATGGTACACACATTTAAGATCCAAAGTAGCAACTGTGCTAACAAATCTCAAATTTACTTAGCAATTTCAGAAAAACACGTTGATGAGCGCCAATTCAAAAATAATTCAAAAATAATTATGGGTCCCAAAAGGAAATGAAATACTGCCGTGGCAGAACTATAAATATACCCCATGTGAATGTTTACACCCATTACTGCCGTGATTTTTAACCACTCATGTGATTTTAATCGCATTTCCTATTTAATGGAAACACCGCAATTGTGTTTTTTTTTTGACATTTGCAGAATATCAAAAAAGTTGTGTGCGCATTTGTATTGGAAACACAGCTTTGCATAACAATATATCAATTCATGAATGGATGCTTCACACCATGGTTACTAATTACTTAGAGTACAACTATGGGCTTAATTTTTGAATATGAAATGATCCCACAAGGCATGAAATGAGCACTTTATAGGTAACTAACATCCTTGTTACTGATCACACCAACAATCATTAAAATCAGGGGAAGCTAAGTACATCGTTGCCGTTTCCATAGGGTTTTTATTAAGAAAATAAAAGCCTGGTGCTGGTAATTAAAACACTTTATCACCTGATCCTCAGCAGGTGTGACAGCTTCTATAAAAGTAGAAGTTCGGGCAGCCTGCCTTTTTTCTTTTTTTTTTTTACAGGAGATTGTTAATCCAATGCAGTGGAGGAAAGATTTCAGTAATCATCCTAGAGAAGCAACCGTTGCTGCCAATCAATCTAGTAGTAGTTATAGTGACATAAATTAAAGTCTATCGATCATGAAAGGTATTCGTCAAAAGTTGAAAAATATTTAAGATAGCTGCTAACCTTAGGAGAGGAAGACTTTCCAGAAAATTAAGCCCAGATTTAGACCATGCACTACGCTCAGAACGTCCAAAAAATCCCAAACGTAAAATCAAGTGTGGGAGTTTACGACAGAAGAATGGGGGGAAAAAAAAGACCTACAGGGAAAGTTTCCCAGATAAAGTATCTTCTTTCAAAAACAATATCCTTAAAAAAGGCTTTTTCAGTGGTCTGATCTAATTTTAAAATCTTAAAGGTCTTGTTTTCATTAGCTGAAAGTATAAAGTTATTTTAATCGACACGAATGAAGAATTTAAAATGGCCGTTTAATTAATCTATGCAAGGTGTTTCTCTTTGTGAATTGTGAAAATAAAGTTTTCAACTATATTATAATTTAACGGATATGACTTTATATAACATTGATTCAAATTTGAGGCCATTTGTTGAACATCTAAAGCTTAGTTTTAGTGCAGGAGAGTTATCCTAAACGCAGCAGCAAATCTACAACAAAATGACTGAAAAAGAAAATAAGTATAATTCTGGACGTATAGCTGATTGAAATACTCAGAGCTGTGCATAAGCTCTGAGCGGTGGGCTGAAAATGTCCATTCTTATATTACTGAGAAAAAAAAAGGAGCATAACTAAAACCATTAAAACTGAATAAGAGACCTTCAAAACTAAATTCAATGTCTGATGAGAAACAAAGACATCCTCACATTTTTCCTCCCCAGTTAAAGTGGAAAAAAGAAAGAAGAAAAAAAAAATCACACGCGGGTACTTCACATCAGATGCACATAATTACGGACATAATTAGAACGACATATTACTCAACATCCTGAAGGAGGTTCTCCTCGTAAAAAGGTTGATTGTGACGTCTTTGTGACCCGCGCTGCAGGTAAAATCATTTAAAGTTAGGAACAAAATGTTCTGACAAGTCCTTGATCTGTCCAATCAGATGGACTAAGAAACTCTTATAGGAATTTCAGTGTGTCCAGCCGATCGATAAGAGCCAATCACTCAGAGGTTTTGCCATCTGATGTTTCTTTGTTTTTAACTTTGATGTCCTCATGCGACTCTTCCCCAGCACACCAGCAAGACTTTCATATACAGAAGTCACTCCTTAATGAGCTCCTGCAGTGTTAACCTTCTAAGGATATTATTAATATTGGCTTCAATGTTTCTTCCTTTCTAGTACAAAAAGGTCTGGAAGAGCCTTTTTGTGAAATTCTCAGAAATGCGTGTCACTTTCTTCCAAGAAAAAGATAATTTCATTCCTTCTACTTCTTTTTTGGTCTCCCAATGACTACTTGCTTGGCCACAACAATGAACTTGAGTGCAAAATAGGACATCAAAAGAGCCACAGATTACTCGTAATAAGGTGTAAACATCCATAGAAAATACTCATAAGTCTGACCCAGCTTTATGAAAGAAGGTCTAATAAGTTTTCTGTTGCTTGCCTCCCCTCCCATGTGTAATGTCTAAGGAGTATATAAAAACATGGCAAGTTCGCTCAGCACTTGGGCTCACTGATTCCTAATAAACAATGAATTCATTCAACGCCAAATACTGCTCAATTGTAAAATGGGCAATTCTGGTTTCTGAAAGATTTGTTGGAAAAATTTCCGGAAAAACACATCGTCAATCTTGAGTCATCATTTGTATGTTTCCTTTTGACTTTTAACTACCGTCAGCAGCATCTGATTAGAAGACCTCAGAGTCCTAGACGGACAGAGAGGCTTCAAAAGGTCCAATATATATTTGGGAACCTCACAATGAAGTGCCTTAAAAGCTAAAGCCAAAATTTTAAAATGAGTCCTAAAATACACCGGGAGCCAATGCAGGGAGACCAGAACAGGAGTTGTGTGATCTGTTCTGTGGGTTTTAGTTAAAAGCCTGGCTGCAGCGTTTTGCACAGACTGAAGCCATGGAGGATTTACTTAGACCCACTAAAAGGCCGTTACAGTCGTCTAAACAAGAAGAAATAAAAGCATGGACAGACATTTCTAGTTCTTTCAATAACATTGCTCGCAACTTTGAGATATTCCTTAAATGGTAAAAACAACTGCGAACTAACAGTTTGCAATGATTGTCCAAAGACAAAGAACTGTCAAAGAGAACACCCAAATTTCAGAGACCATTTTTTTCGGAAGAGTTTAAAAACCTAAGATGCTTCCTGATTTCAGCAATTTTATCATCAGGAGCAACAATAAGCGTTTAACTGTGTTGTCGGTTAGCAGCAGTTAGCTTAAAAAGTGGCATCAGCATTTGGTCAAGGGTTTGTTTTCTGGTAAAGTCTGGTGGTAAGAACAGCAGTGCCCAGAATCTCCTTAGAAACAAACAAAATGGTTAACAGCAGCAACGTGATTCTAGCGCAAGTCGGCTTCAAAAATGGAGCATCTTCTTAGCTTAGGTTTGCACAGCACCAGCTTCATTTGGCTAGCCGGCGGACAGTCTGCGTGGTGATGTGTCTCAGCTCTGGAGCGGAGCTGAATAATTTGTTTCTTCTTCTCCCTTGGGGAAGTGGCAGCCATTGTTGGAAGCCGACGGCAATCTTGTGGAACCTATTATTCCAAGTTTCCTTCTGCAACATACCGAATAAATCAAGATGAGAGTTTATTTCTTTTACCAGGAAGTAGAGGTACTGCATCCACAGGACAATCACGTACATATATTTTTGGATCCAAAACTCCTGGAGCTAACCGACTCCCTGTCTGCATGAGTGGGCGGAGGGTTTGCGCATTTTGCCACAATGACGTGGAAAAAGGCCGTTCCTGTCCTAGATATGGAGTTTTAAAGGTTTTCCTTCCTGAAACAGAGTTAGGTAAAAGACGTTGTTGAATCAAATAGCTATACCAGCCTCCTGCCCTTCATGACTAGAGGTCCAACATGGCTGAAGCTGAGCATTGGAGGGTGGACAGGAAGGCGAGTGTTTGACGGTGGATTCAGAAGAGACGGCAAAGGAAGAGACGGCGGCGAAGACGGATGTTGAAATTGGGTAGTGGGTCATCAACAGAAGACTGGCTGCAAAGGAACATAAAAAAAACAAAGGAGGTAAGGAGCAGAAGATATGAACAATATCTTAAGAAACAGAACAATTCATAGACCAGCGACCAGAGGACGTAAGTTAATCATGTGGCTCCTCTAAATATGATAGCGGCCATATTTGCTGGTCTCACCCTGAAGTTGAGGAAGGTAAAAGAAAACAAACACTGGATACATTAGAAGTCACTCTTTTTCTGTTTTTTTTATTTTTTTATTTTTTATTGTTGTTATGCTAAATCTTCTTCCAATAAAGGCTTCCACATTCTGTGCTCTGTTCACCTGACTAAATCCAATATATTCCCCCAGAAAAACACGACGTTAAGAGGCTGTTCCGTGTAATCTTCATGCTCGGTTAAGAGTAACCAACTGTCTCGTATTTTTTCCACCATGCTTATTGACATTCACTTGAACATGTAAAAAAAAACAAAAAAAACAAACAAAAAACCCCCTGTGCCTGTGGTCACCGAAAACCCCTTCCTGCACCGAACTGCGACTAATGCGCACACTGATTGTTATTCGCGATGACAGCACCAGCCATGGAGATAACAATTATTGTGGCTGTTCTGCAGTCAATCTCTGCACCAAACAGATGATTCAGTTTCCATTCTTCTGGAGGGGCCTCACGCTGCGCCTCTGAGTAAGCCGTAAATTTGTAAATGGCTCTGTGACTGAGGGCTGCCTTTTGTAAAGTGCCTGGTTAAAGGGAAGTGGCACGCTCTGTGCTTTCATGTATTTGGACCGTCTGTTCAAGTGAAAACAAGAACCCACATGTGAATGCAAAACTCCCCATAAAACAAAACCAAACAAACAAAACACCCCACACATTCGGTACAGATTTATTAAGCCGAGAGACGAGGGAAATGAATGTCCCAAACGGCGCTTACATCAGCGTCTCCTTTATCTCGCACCTTTGACCCGCTCTGTAAATCTCTACACCTAACACTGACACCCGGCGGTGAAGGCAGAGCACTAAAAGATAGAAGAGGGAAGATAAACCGAGAAAAAGAAAAAAAAAAAAAGCTTTTTATCACTTTAGAAGAATCAGCGGCGTGGCTTAGAAAAGCTTTAAACCTGATTGGAGAATGTCACATTTACTGATCACCAATCTCTCACTCCATTAGCTGCAGTACATAAAGGACATTAATCTAAACACAGGCTGTGGAAGAGCAGCAGAGAGGTTCGACATGGAGCGAACGCAACAGGTGAACGCCTGAAATTGAGCACGATTTAATTGCAGTCAAGTTAATATCAGATTAGTTGCTTCAGACAATAAACGTTATTAATAATAATAATAATTCGTCACTGAATTGGCCTGGGGATAGTGCAACATCCCTGAAGTGCGGCAAAATAACTTGAGACATTAATCCAATTCTGAGTGTGCCATCTGTCGTCTCTGAAATGAAAAGCTACTCGGTGGTATTATCAGGGGGAGCGGATCAGGACCAAAATGCAGAAAGAGCAAAGCAAAGAATTTGACTGAGCTGACGGGGAAGTTTGATCATAATCATAATACTCTGGGTTTGTGTTGAAGGCTATAAACACGGTTATGAACAGACTGTGAGCAGAGTATTCAAAAACTGAACCCAAGATGGAGTAAGTACTTCAACATGGTTTTATTAAAGAAAAAGAAACCAAAGTGTCAAACATCCAATGATGTCAAGAGAGACAAAAAAGAAAATTATATATATATAAAAATATGTCATTTTAAAAACCAAAATGAAAAGAATTGCACAAATTTCATCCGTAGAAAAACTAATTTTAAACACACATTTTACCAGAAAGACTTTTTTTTTTCATTATACAACTTATGAAACCAACACTCAGTAGATAATGTTTCTATTTGTTAGACTTAGGGTAAAACACTTCTAGTGTTTACTGTATTTGAAAGGTTCAGCAGACAGAAAATAACAGAATAATAAAAACTTGTGTGAAAAGAAGCTCATTTTATTGAAGAAGTCCCACTTTCACGTAAACTACAGGTGTGTGTGTCTG